>NW_024738086.1:760000-807500 GCF_018991925.1 Homarus americanus | reverse complement strand
GGTGGGAGGGAGAGTGAGTTTTGTTCATGTGTGAGAGTGTGAGTTGGGTTGGGTTGGGTTAGGTTACGTTACGTTACGTTACGTTACGTTACGTTACGTTACGTTACGTTACGTTAGGTTAGGTCTAGGTTTGGTTAGGTTAGGTTAGGTTACGTTAGGTTATGTTAGGTTAGGTCTAGGTTTGGTTAGGTTAGGTTAGGGCCCCATAAGGACTGGGACACATTAGGTCTGAGGTCCATTTGACCTACCAGCAATAGACAACAAAGATGTACAAGTAACATTTTCTACATTTTCTTCTTTACTCAGATAATAATGATTTAGTGGAGCTTCATTAAGGAACACATCATGTTATTATTTGCAGTCAACTATCACACGTTAGACGAATTAATTGTTTATGCAAATCAACAACCTGTGACCTTATGCCAACATCATCCATTTGCATAGCTTATGAGAGTATTAATAGGATGGTGATAGTAATGTCGATAATGGTGATAATGATTCAGATAGTGATAATAATAATAATAATAATAATAATAATGCAAGACGATTTTATTCACCACAAACAGGCCTATTTTCTCATTACAGTTCTAATTGATTAGCGTATGTCTTATACACTTACTTCCCATTCTTAAAGTAAACTGTGTTCTTGTAGTAGTTTAGAGCGAAGCTGTACTGCGTTAACATTTCTGTACCCATTGTAAAATCATATCCCTGTAATGGCTTGTCGTGAAGGGGACCACTTTCTAAAAACTTGTTGGGGCCCACGTTGATCTTAACTCTTTCCGGCCGAGCCTGGAGACCTAGTTTATTTTGCCAACAGGTTTTGGAGATGTAAAAATATGTTGCACCGCTGTCGATGTGGATGTTCAACGAGGGCTTAACCAAGGCTTTCGTTGTGTGAGCCTTCAGGGTGTACTGTACGCTTTTGGTGGAGGGAAGGACGCGCCCCCTGAGTAACCTGGGACTGGTGAAATGTAGGATGGAATTTTCCTTGCTGAAGGTTTGGATGACACGGCACTGACGGAGGGTTTTGTTATCTAAGAATATTTCTCCTTTCGTTTAATGGTCGTATTCTGGAGGTAAGACATGCATATTACAGAAAAATTCTATGCCATTTTCAAATTTGACTTTTATCTTTTCCAACTACAGAATGTAAATATTTTTTTCCTTATTCCATACAGACATGTTACAGCTTATTTTATTCTGTGCATACTTCAACAGATCCATTTCCTTCGCCTTGTAGTGATATAAGAAAAACGAAGTCGTACCTGAATCCACAAACAAAGTACAGGACTGGTTAAAGATGACGGCGTTCATTGAGTTAACACCACGGAGCGGTAGACTCAGCATCTTGTTGAAATCAGGCAATTGCGTTTCCCGTGGGGGTGGGTCCAAGAAGAGGGTTAGGGTACCGTTTTTAGAGACCTGAATGCGTCGGTTATTGAATGCACTGTTCTTCTGCAGCTGGAGATTATTCTAGCAATTTATTCTTTTACTTCTCCTAACTCCTAGAGGAGGAACTTCCCTTGACCGTAACTGTTTAGAACAACTTGCTTTAACCATAATGACGTGGACGTTCTATACTTATAATAACAATGGTAGGAACCCAATGATTGATATTTAATTACCAAGAAACGGGGGGGGATTAGTTATATTAAATAAGGACAATTTTAAATAGGACGCATGGAACATTCGTCAGGGCTGATAAAGTGTGATAGTGGTAATGGTGATAATTTGTGATAGTAGTGGTGCAGTGGTGATAATGTGTGATAGTAGTGGTGTAGTGGTGAGCAGTGGTGTAGGGAAGGATAATGTGATTGTAGTAGTAAAGGGTGATAACGTGTGGCAGCAGTAGTGCGATGTAATGTGTGACAGTAGTGGTTAGCGGGTGATATGTGTGTTAGTAGTGGTGTAGTGGGTGATAATGTGTGATAGTAGTGGTGTAGTGGTGATGAATGTGGTAGTAGTGGTGATAATGTGTGTAGTAAAGCAGTAAGACAATGTGATAGTGGTGTGCGTGGTGATAATGTAAAAGCAGAGTGGTAGTGGTGATAATGTGTGATAGTAGTGAAATGTGGATAGTAGTGGTGAAGGTGACAATGTGGTAGCAGTAGTATGATAAATGTGTGACAGTAGTGGTAGTGGCAGATAATGTGTGATAGCAGTGGTGTGCGGTGATAATGTGTGACAGTAGTGGTAGTGGCGATAACGTGTGACAGTAGTGCAGTGGTGATAAGTGTGACAGCAGTGGTGCAGCGGCGATAACGGTGTGCAAGTAGTAGGGATAACGTGACAGCAGGGGCAGCGGCGATAACGTTGGCAGCAGGTGACAATGCGTGACAGCAGTGGTGAGTGATAATGTGACAGTAGCGGCAGGTGGCGATAATGTGACAGCAGTGGCAGTGGCGGCGACAAGTGCAAGTACGTAGTAGTGGTGATAATGCGTGATAGCAGTGGCAGTAGTGGTGATAATGTGATAGTAGGAGTAGTGGTGATAATGTGATAGTGTGGTGATAATGTGCAGTATAGTGGTGATAATGTGATAAGTAGTGGTGCAGTGGTGATAATGCGATAGTAGTAGTAGCAGGTGACAATGTGTGGCAGTAGCAGTAGTGGCGATAACGTGATGCAGTGTAGTGAAGGATAATGCGACAGCAGTGTAGTAGCGGCGATAACGTGACAGTAGCAGCAGTGGTGGCGACAATGCGTGATAGCAGTGGCGATAACGTGACAGCAGTGGCGGGATAATGTGCGCAGATAGTGAGATAATGCGTGATAGCAGGTGCAGCGGGTGATAATGTGACAGTAGTGGCAGTGGTGGTGACAATGTGATAGCAGTGATGGTGGGTGACAATGCGTGGTAGTAGTAGTGGAGACAATGCGTGACAGTGGTGTAGTGGCGTGATAACGTGACAGTAGTGGTAGTGGTGGTGATAATGTGATAGTAGTGGCAGTAGTGGAGATAATGCGACAGTAGTGGTGCAGCGGCGATACATAGTAGTGGCAGTGGTGGCGATAATGTGTAGCAGTGGAGTAGTGGCATAATGTGATAAAGCGGGTGAGTGGTGATAATGTGACAGTATGGCAGTAGTGGCAGAAAATGTGATGCAGTGGGGATAGAGCAGAGAATGCAGAAGTAGAGTGAGTGGCAGAATGTGGTAGTAGTGGTAGTGGTGACAATGCGTGATAGCAGAGGTGATAAGGATGCAGTGAAAAGTGAGATAATGTGATAGCAGTGTGGGATGGTGATAATGACAGCAGTGGCATAGTGGTGATAATGTGACTAGTGGCAGTAGTGGTGATAATGTGTGATGACAATGTGATAAAGGGAGATAATGTGATAGTAGTGACAGTGGTAGTAGTGGTAGTAGTGGGTGACAATGTGTGACAGTAGGTAGTAGGAGATAATGTGATGCAGGTAGTAGAGATAATGTGATGTAGTAGTAGTAGTGATAATGTGGTAGTAGGAGAAATGACAGTAGGAAGTATGGTGTGATAATGTGACAGTAGTGGTAGTAGTGGTGATAAAATGACAGTAGTAGTAGTAGTGGTGATAATGTGATAGAGTGGTAGTGTGGAGACAATGTGACAGTAGCAGAGACAATGTGACAGTAGTAGCAGAGAAATGTGACAGTAGTGGCAGTAGTGACAATGTGGCAGGAGATAATGACAGTAGTAGTAGCAATGTGACAGTAGGTAGTAGTGTGAGATAATGTGACAGTGGTGATAATGTATAGTAGTAGTGGTGATAATGTGTGGTAAAGAGAGATAATGTGACAGTAGTGAGACAATGAGAGATAATGTGTGATAGTAGGTAGTAGTGGGATAATGTGACAGTAGTGGTAGTAGTGAGATAATGTAATAGTAGTGAGACAATGTGTGATAGTAGTGGTAGTAGTGGAGGATAATGTGATAGCAGGTAGTAGGAGATAATGTGACAGCAGTGGCAGTAGTGGTGATAATGTGATGCAGTAGTGGTGACAATGCAGATGTGACAGTAGTAGTGATAATGCAGCAGTGGGATAATGTGTGACAGTAGTGTGCAGTGGTGATAATGTGTAAGTAGTGAGACAATGTGTGACAGTGGCAATGGGAAAGACAGTAGATAATGTGACAGTGGTAGTAGGTGATAATGTGGCAGTAGTGGTGATAATGACAGTGGTAGTAGGAGATAATGTGTGACAGTAGGATAATGTGATAGTAGTGGTAGAGAGATAATGTGACAGTAGTGGCAGTAGTGAGACAATGTGACAGTAGTGAGTAGTAGGAGATAATGTGTGAGAAAGTGGTAGTAGTGAGATAATGTGACAGTAGTGGCAGTAGTGGCGATAATGTGACAGCAGTGGCAGTAGAGATAATGTGACAGCAGTAGACAATGTGTGACAGTAGCAGAGACAATGTGTGATAAAGTAGTAGTAGTAGTGTGGTGATAATGTGACAGTAGTGGTAGTAGTGAGATAATGTGATAGTAGGTAGTAGTGGTGATAATGTGACAGTAGTAGTAGTGAGTGATAATGTGTTGACAGTAGTGGAGATAAGTGACAGTAGAGATAAGTGTGATAGTAGTAGTAGTGGTGGAGATAATGTGATAGTAGTGGTAGTAGTGAGATAATGTGATAGTAGTGGTAGTAGTGGAGATAATGTGATAGTGGGTGTAGTGGATAATGTGTGATAGTAGTGGTAGTGGTGATAATGCAGCAGTAGTAGTGGAGATAATGTGTGCAGATAGTAGTGCAGTAGTGAGATAATGTGTGATAGCAGTGGTAGTAGGCGTAGATAATGTGACAGCAGTAGAGATAATGTGACAGCAGAGGCAGTGGTGATAATGTGACAGTGGGTGACAGTAGTGATAATGTGAGACAATGATAGAAATGTATAGTGGTGATAATGATAGTAGTGGTAGTAGTGAGACAATGTGTGATAGTAGTGGTGATAATGTGAAAGGTAGTAGAGATAATGTGATAGTGGGTAGTAGAGATAATGTGTGATAGGTGGTGACAATGTGACAGTAGTGGTAGTAGGAGACAATGTGTGATAGCAGTAGTGTAAGGAGATAATGTGAAAGCAGTAGTAGTGGTGACACGTGTGACAGTAGTGGCAGCAGTGGCGATCAATGACAGGCAGTAGTGGTGATAATGTGTGATAGTAGTGGTAAGAAGTGATGACAAAGTAGGAGATAATGTGTGATAGTAGTGGCAGTAGTAGAGACAATGATAGCAAAGTGATAATGATAGCAGTGGTAGTAGTAGAGATAATGTGCATAGAAAGTAAGATAACAGTGGTAGTAGTGAGATAATGTGATAGTAGTGGTAGTAGTGGTGATAATGTGATATAGTGGTAGTAGTGGTGATAATGTGACAGTGGTAGCAGTGGGTGATAATGTGAGTGGTAGTAGTAGAGACAATGACAGTAGTGGTAGTAGTGGTGATAATGTGGACAGTAGGTAGCAGTGGTAGAGGGTGATAATGGACAGTAGTGGTAGTAGTGGGGATAATGTGACAGTAGTAGTGGTGATAATGTGACAGCAGTGGCAGGGTGGAGATAATGTGAAAGTAGCAGACATGTGATAGTAGTAAGGGATAATGACAGTAGAGATAATGTGATGGCAGTGGCAGTGGCAATGTGATGTGAGATAATGTGTGATGGTAGTAGACAATGTGACAGTAGTGGGTAGTAGGAGATAATGTGATGTAGTGGTAGTAGAGTGATAATGTGTGATAGTAGTGGTAGTAAGGGATAATGTGTGAGTAGTGAGTAGTGGTGATAATGTGATAGTAGTGGCAGTAGGGTGACAATGACAGAAAAGAATAACAATGATGAAGTAGTGGCAGTAGAGACAATGCAGAGAAAGACAATGTGACAGTGATAATGTGTGGTGAGACAATGTGACAGTAGTAGTAGAGATAATGTGTGACAGTAGTGGTGATAATGTGATAGTAGTAGTAGTGAGATAATGTGACAGTAGTAGTAGTGTGATAATGTGATAGTAGTGGTAGTAGTGGAGATAATGTGATAGTAGTGGTAGTAGTAGTGGAGATAATGTGTGATAGTAGTGGTGGTAGTGGTGATAATGTGTGATAGTAGTGGTAGTAGTAGTGGAGATAATGTGTGATAGTAGTGGTAGTAGTGGAGATAATGTGATAGTAGTGGTAGTAGTGGTGATAATGTGATAGTAGTGGTAGTAGTGGAGATAATGTGATAGTAGTGGTGAAATCATCATATTCAAGGGGGTAAATCATCGTTTGTCAAGGGGTTAAATTATTGTGCTCAAGGGGTTAAGTCATCGTATCAAAAGGATATTTGTACCTCTTCGTCCATATACACGGTACTTCACATAAGTTTTGTGTATTGGCAGTAGAGTGTGTTGAGATTAGAGTCACGAGGAACTATATGACGTGTACGGTGTGTTATGGTGGCGTAACACTCTACATTGATGGTGAACCTGTACTAAACGTCAACATGGGTTTCATCATTGTGTTAACCGTCAGTGTCATTGTCACATGAAACACGGGCGAGTACACAGTCGTGTTGGATCATGGTGTTAGGTATATACTCGGGCTGACTAACACCTGTACCAACATGACCCGATAATAGTGGGAATCTCCGGAGCTACGAGAGTACAAGTCATAACAAGTTTACTATGAAGATGAGCAGAATTCGGTAATAATAGTGTATTTATCGTTAACTGTGAACGGGATAACTGATGCATTGAAATGTATTAGACAACAGAGAAGTAAGAATCACCGACATAAATAACAACGTGGTTGGTGGAAGAACTTTGACAGTCCGACCATTACTCCATCAACCTACGAGACCTACTTTCACTTTCGTTCACTTTACAACATCATCACAATAAATGAATATGTAAAATATACAAAAACTGGCTGTATGTACACAACCTGCAGGAGACTGTGGGGTTAGCAGTGCCAGCAATTATTTGTTACTATTTCATCCACAGTTAAGAGTCACACAACAGAGGTCCACACTCAGGGACGGTGTAGGAAAACATCTAATATCATGAACTTGAGTTGAGGTAAACTGGCAGGAAGTTCCTAACGAAGCGTGAACTACTCAGTGACGGTGAGAAGACTTATGATTAATGACTCCCCAACTTACTGGACAAGAATAATAGCGTCAAAACTTTACAGATTTAATAACAAATAATGGGGGGTTGTTTTTAATAATAAAAATATGGAGCTAGTGGAAATCATGTGGCATAAATTAATTAGCATCCCGCAGGTGAGTCTACCGTACACCAGGTAATAAACACACATTGTATATAGTTTGTTATGGTGGTGCTGAAGTTTATGGTAGTGTCTCTTATTAACTGGGCAGTGAGAGGGAATATCCAGTATAATTACATCTAGAATGGAGGGTGGCCCCGCTGACAGACAAAACACTGACCCAGCTTGAACTAACAGAGGTGTTTGTAGGAGTAAAACTGGTCAGTGTATCATACACACTTTATCCGATATAAACACTGCTGATACGTTCCTCTGGGCACACACCGTTGCACTGCAGCACCATTATCAATAATAGTGAGTTGGTTTACATGCTTAATCATGTCTGACATAATTTTTTCAATGATCGTGTCTGACATTAATTTTTCTTCAATAATCGTGTCTGACACCACTTTTTCTTCAATAATCGTGTCCTGAAACGGAAAGAGGTATTTTCTAAAAAAGGAAGTGATTATTTTTAGAAAGTAACATTAGTGTTTGTAGAGAAGTTAATTGGTCTAGACGCCTTCTCTTAATAAAGACCTGTAATAACCTCTTGCACGGAGGTACCCTCCTTCCCGTCTATCCTTGGAAAGGATTCAGGATGTTCAGTCCTTTGAGGTAATTGAAGTAGATTATCCTGGAGTCAGTCATGTGGAATAGTAATACAGGGGTCACAAGGGAAAGTCAATATTGTGTTATTCACCTGTACAGTAACACGAGCACTACACCTCCACTCATCTAGGGACATGTTAATAAAAACGCTTCTGTTGGGTCTAGAGGTGGAAGTAACATTGAATAACGACCCTTTGTAGTTTGTATTGAACTGTTTATTACCATCCTGACACCTTGACTCAGCACACCTGTTGTACGGACACTAGGTTGATAGTATACCTTCCTTGATACAGTCGGTGTGTGTGTGTGTGTGTGTGTATACAAGTTACTGATGAATATTGGGATAATATTTCACCTAAATAAACAATATGCATCTCAAGTATAAATGGATTCCACTGTAAAGAAGCCTAACCTAACCTAACCTAACCACACTACTTAGACAGTGTAGTTAACTTTCCAATCTTTATATAGTACTAGCCGCCATCATTGCCATCACCATCTTCATCGTCATTCCTCTTCACACTGCTATCATCACCATTGTTATCATTATTCACCCTACCACTATCATCATCATCATTCTCATAGCATCACCACATCATTACTACCACATCATCACCACTACAACATCATCACCGTCATATATTTGAGAAAATTAGTTGATCAAGTCGGTAATTTCATGTCGTCGATCCAATCAGCGGATGAATTAAAGCGACATATGATTACCTCCTCCTCCTCCTCCTCCTCCTCCTCCTCCTCCTCCTCCCTCCTCCTCCCTCCTCCTCTTCCTCCTCCTCCCTCCTCCTTCCCCCTCCTCCTCCTCCTTTACTGCTTTCACTGTACATCTTCTCTCCCCCTCTTCCTTCGTTCCTGTCTCTTTATTTTTTATTAATTTTTCTTCTTCATTCGTATTCCTCCTATTCCCTCTTCTTCCTGCTGCAGCCTCTACTTCCTCTCCTCCTCCTCGTCTTCCCCTCCTCCTTCCTCGTCTTCCCCCTCCTTCATCTTCCTCCTCCTCTCCCCCCCCCTCCCCCCACCCCTTCTCTTCGTGCCGGGTGAGGTACATCTGGTGGTGTGCGACACGAGAACTCCTTGAAGAACATCTTGTTGGAGTTCCCCTCCTCCAGATATCACTTCGTGGTCGCCCCTTCACCAAGTACTTTATAAGTCGTTTCCCCCTCCCTGCACCTCTTCCCCTCCTCCCTCTCTTTGATAGACCCTCCCCACCCCCTCCTCATCTTCCTCTCTCTTCTTTTCTCTTCATTCTTCTCTTCCTCCTTCCTCTTCTTTCTCTTCCCTATTTACCTCCCCTCCCCGATAACCCTCTCATCTTCATTTGTCTTCACTTCTCTCTTCCTCCTTCCTGTTCTTTCTTCCTCCTCTTCATTCTTCCTCTTCCTCCTTCCTCTTCCTCTCTCTTCATTCTTCTCTTCCTCCTTCCTCTTCTTCTTTCTCTTCCTCGTCTTCTTTTCTCTTCATTCTTCTTCCTCCTTCCCTCTTCTTTCTCTTCCTGCCTCTCTTCATTCTTCTTCCTCCTTCCTCTTCTTTCTTCCTCTCTTCTTTTCTCTTCATTCTTCTCTTCCTCCTTCCTCCTTCTTTCTCTTTATTCACTTCCCTCCTCCTTTTCCACTTTCATGGGAGTTCTTTCCCTCTCTTGTCCTGTGCTATGATAGAACCCTCTTCTCACCTCTTCTTTCTGCTCTCCTCCTCCTCCTCCTCTTGCACCCCTGTCTTCTGTCCTATTCCCCTCCCTTTCCCTTGCCCTCCCTGCCTTCGCCCTCTCCTCTCACCCTCCCCTTCACCCTCTTATTATCCTTCTCTCACCCTCTCATTACCTTCCTCTTACCTCCTCCTCCTCCTCCTCCTCCTCCTCCTCCTCCTCCTCCTCCTCCTCCCTCCTCCTCCCCCCCCCCCCTCCTCCTCCCTCTCCCCTCCTGAACCTCTCCTCATGCTTGGGTTAGGGTTTTCAACATGACAAGTGTGCTACTCTAAAAGTGGTGACTGATGTTATTTGATCTGCATCCATGTGTGAAAACTAGTGCTCTCTCTCTCTCTCTCTCTCTCTCTCTCTCTCTCTCTCCTCTCTCTCTCCCCCCCCCCCCCCTCTCTCTCTCTCTCTCTCTCTCTCTCTCTCTCTCTCACCTTTTCTGTCTCTCGCCACCCAACTATCTTAACCCTCTCCCTTCTCTCTCCCTCTCCCCCTTTCTCTCTCTCCTCTTTCTCTCCTCTCCCTTTTTTCTCCCTCTCCTTCCTTCCCCCTCCCCCTCTCTCCTTCTCTCTCTCCTGACCCTCATGTTCTATCGCTTTACCCAACTAACCCCTCTCCCTCCTTTCTCCACTTCTCCACCTCTCTTTCCCCCCCTCTACCTCTCTTCCTCTCCCGTTCCCACATCATTTATCCCCGTCTTCCCCTTTACACTCCCCTGAGATGGCATTTCTAACACAATTTCATTTCCTTTTCGGACTAATGAACAAAAAACGGGAAATGATTAGCTTCAAGAAGGGGAGACTATAATTTTAATCCTGATTGATTGACGATGAGATTAATGAATTGACGATAGAAATTACGGGTTGACGATAGAGATTCAGGATTGACGATAGAAGTTACGGATTGACGATAAGTTACAGGATGATAGAGATTGCAGGTTGACGATAGAGATTGCAAGATTGACGATTGAGATTGAAGGTTGACGATAGAGATTGAAGGATTGACGATAGAGTGCGGGATTGACGATAGAGTGCAGGATTGACGATAGAGATTACGGGATTGACGATAGAATTGGGATTGACGATTGAGATTGAAGGATTGACGATAAGATTGAAGGATTGACGATAGAGATTGATGAATTGACGATAGAGATTACGGGTTGACGATAGAGATTGCAGGATTGACGATGAGATTACGGGATTGACGATTGAAGTTGAAGAATTGACGATAGAGATTGAAGGATTGACGATAGAGGTTGGAAGTTGACGATAGAGATTGCAGATTTGACGATAGAGATTACGGGATTGACGATAGAGATTTTGAAGGATTGACGATTGAGATTGAAGGATTGACGATAGGGTTGGTTGACGATAGATTGCAGGATTGACGATAGAGATTGAAGGATTGACATTAGAGATTGATGGAATTGACGATAGAGTTGATGAATTGACGATGAGATTACAGGATTGACGATGAAATTGCAGGATTGACGACAGAGATTGCAGGATTGACGATAGAGATTGCAGGATTGACGATAGAGATTGCAGGATTGACGATAGAGATTGCAGGATTGACGATAGAGATAAATTGATTGGCGATAGAGATTGAAGGCTTGAAGGGGAGAGACTAATTTCGGCTATAAGTTATCGTTAGTGATTATTCTGTATGTAAAACCCTCAAGAAATTTCCCTTTAAGGTGGATACAAATGGTTAATCGTAAGAATTGATGTATTGGAAATATTTATATCGTATCTTCCTGGAAAAAAAATAGAATGAGGATGGATGTGGTGTTGTGGTAATGTGTCAGCGTGTAAGTTCTTAAGATATGTTACACACATGTATACACACACACACACACACACACACACACACACGCTCTCTCTCTCTCTCTCTCTCTCTCTCTCTCTCTCTCTTTAATTTAAGAGAATCAGGTCCAGGGAGATGAATGCAGGGGGTCTTGACTTATTCACTCTCCATAAAATCAAAGAGTTTCTGGGAACCAAGAGACTCCACTCGGCGGCTTCCTTGGCAACATTGGGTGACTGCAGCGCCTCTAGTGGTGTGAGCGTTAACCTCCCACACGTAAACATACCTTGTAAGTCAGTTTTGCGGAGTACCTTTCCAGTTGTTTTGCGGGCGTTCCTCTCAGATGTTTGTGGGCGTTCCTCTCAGATGTTTGTGGGCGTCCCTCGCTTTGTGGGGTTCTTTTTTCCAGATGTTTTGCTGTGGTTCCTTTCCAGATATTTTGCGGGGTCCCTTCCAGATGTTTTTACCGGAGTCCCTTCCAGATCGCTCTTTGTTTTTGCGGGGTCCTTTTCCAGATGTTTTGCGGGTGTTCTTTCCAGATGTTTAGCGAGCGTTCCTTTCCAGATGTTTTGCAGGTGTTCCCTTCCAGATGTTTTGCGGGAGTCCCTTTAAGCTGTTTTGCGAGGGTCCCTTTCCAGATGTTTTGGGGGCGTTCCTTCCCCTTGGATGTTTAGCGAGCATATCCTCCCAAATATAATCATAATCTACCTATTATCTCGATTTTGTGCAGCAATAAGTTGACGAAATTCTCACACACACAAAAAAATAATAATAAAAATTAAGAAGCCTCCTTGTATGTGGTTTCCTCCCTACCTAATTTTCCTAACGCTCACCCCATCTGGAAATGACCAAGACGAGGGAAGGAGTACATTTACCTATGGATTAAGGAAGGTAAAAGAACATAGGGTGTAATACATTTAGTTTGTAATACCTTAAAACCCAGATGGTAACCTTAATTGGTGATGGTATGTTATTGTTGATCTTTTTTGTACTTAATAAAGACCTAATATAGCCATCCAATAGAAGGCTGATGTGCTGATCCCAATTACTACCAATACACTACTACTACTACTACTAATACTAATACTACTACTACTACTAATACTACTAATAATAACAATTAAGTAATAGTACTACTAAGAATAATAACAATAAAATAATAATAATAACATACCGCTAATAATAATAATTACCAATAACACCTACCACAAACAACAACAATAACCATAACTTAATCCATCACAATATCAATAACAATAACCATAACAACAAAGAATAACACTCTACCATAATAACGCTAACTATGTTCCCATAATACCAACAATAGTAATAACAATAACTATAAATAAACAAGAATAAATACTTACCTATAATGCAAACGCTTAAATCTTACAACCATAATAACAAATAACAGTAATAAATAATAACCATCAACAAGAATAACACTACCATAATAACTAAACTAACCATATAATAACAACAATAGTGTAACAATAACCATAACAACAAGAATAACACTTACCATAATAACGCTAACTATAACCATAATAACAACAATAGTAATAACAATAACCATAACAACAAGAATAACACTTACCATAATAACGTTAACTATAACCATAATAACAACAATAATAATAACAATAACCATAACAACAAGAATAACACTAACTATAACCATAATAACAACCATAATAACAACCATAATAACAACGATAATAATAACAATAACCATAACAACAAGAATAACATAACAGCTTCTCAGCCACTTACACCCATCATCAAAACCACCATCTTATTCCAGGGAAGAGATCGAATCGAAAGACGTGGATTCTCGTTCTCCTGAGATTAACATGATAGTTCACATCCCCATTGCAATTATCTCCCTCGCCTTGGCAATGCGACCTGAATACTAAAATAGAATTCTAATTGGTTTGGGAATTTGGGGTATCACTTATAAGGTGTATTTAGTATTTTTTTTTTTTGTTGGTTTGTTTTTGTGTTATTGTATCGTGTTTGTGTGAGCTGGAAATACGGCCGGGTTGTTTATGTTTTGGTGAGGAATTGATCTTTCTTTCTTTCTTTCTTTCTTTCTTTCTTTCTTTCTTTTTCTCTGTGTGTTTTTCTATGCCTATCTTTATGTCTATTGTTTGATATTTTTATCTTTCTCTATTTTTTTATTTATCTCCAATCTTTCACTCTCTCTCTCTTGACTATCTCTGTCTTTCTCTCTGTTCTTCTCTTTCTCCGTTTATCTCTCTCTCTCTCTCTCTCTCTCTCTCTCTCTCTCTCTCTCTCTCTCTCTCTCTCTCTCTCTCTCTCTCTCTCTCTCTCTTCCGTCTCTTCATTCCGGGGAGAATTCTTTTCATTAGAGATATGAGATTATGCCCAGCATCTCAGACCCCGAAATGGATACTGATCGATCCCATTAGGAAATTGGCTTGTGATTACAGGTAGCAAATTGGACGGTGATGGCTATTGTGTCCGAAAATTGGATATTGATTAGTAGTGGTTCCTTAAAAACTAAATAAAATAATAAATAAATAAATAAATAAATAGATCAATAAATAAATTGGCTGTATTGGAAATTGGGATTTTTTTTTCTTTACATGAAAATCGGGTGAAAATTGTTTGGGATCGAGGTATTTGTAAATTGGTAAACATTATCATTGATACTTTAAGGAAATGGTGGAATAGTTGTAATGTTTGGGAATGGAAGGAAATGTGTTAGACGATGGTTGACTAGGGAACTGTAGCATGGTAGCTGGAATATGGGAATAGGTGGTTGAATGGGAAAAATTGGGGGTCTCGAACGGGAGATATTGGATGATTTGGAATGGGAAAACTTACGTACTAAGGAATTGAAAACAAAATTAGATGGTTTGGAATTGGATGAATTGGATGATCTAGAATAAGACAAAATGGGTGGTTTGAAGTGGGAAAAATTTGATGGATGAACTGAAAAATAATAGATGTTTGAAACGGGAAAAATTATCTGTACAGAAAAAAAAATTCGTTTTAGATTTGGGAAAAATGTGTATTTGTAAGAGGAGAAAATGGATGCTTTAGAACAGGAAAAATTGGGTGTATGAAAATGGGAAAAAATAGGTGGTTGTGCTGGACGAGAGAGAGTGATGGACAGAAAGGTTATTTCCTCTTGACGGGTTTCAAATCACCTTTTCCTCACGTGATGTATAAATGTGTATAGCTATTGATGCATCTAGTAATATACATAATGTGTATGTATGTATGTATGTATGTATGTATGTATGTATGTATGTATGTAGTGTTCATTACCTTTTCTACCGTTGGTTTTGTTTAGTGTATTCACCTTCACCCCTCACACACTTACACTTACCTTACCTTACCTTATATAACGTAACTAAACCTAACCCTTTGAACTGAGGTCCATTACGACTGGGGGCCAAATTGAATGATTAGGTTACATAAGGTAATGTTGGGTCCCCATATGAGAGTATTCCTCGGCCTGTCTCCACCTCCCGTCTCTGCCAACATCCCCTGATCGTCTGCATACCGACCAACTTTCAGCTTCTGTCCACTTGCTCTGACTCCGCTGCTTCCGCTGCCTTAACCGTCATCATCCCAGAGATTGAAAAGAGTTCGACGGACATCAAACATACTTGACTTTCTCTCTCCTCCCTCCCATCTCTCCTGCCTCACAGTCAGTCTCCTTCACTGACTTGTGTGTGTGTATATATATTGGTATTTAGATGGAGAGATGTATTATATTGATAAGTAACTACATACAGATAGGAAGAGAGGTACAGTTTGGATTATATTAGTAATCTTATGAAACGACATAGTCTTAAGAAACTCTGTCTCTTTATGAAATCTTTGCCAATTCAACCATAGTCAAACAAAATGACAATGATAGTTAAGTCTTACAGAAGTTCGTAAAATGTGTCTTGTTTTGTCTGATCTATATACATGTTGGTGAGTTTTGGTGTGTTGATGTATGAAGCTGGGAGGAGGCAACCCACCCACCAACACCTTGACTCACATTAAATTTTGATCAGCGGAGTAATGACGCCTGAAACAAGTTCTTATCTCTGTTCACCCGAAGAATATACAGTATATATTTTTATTATATCTGTCAATGCAATAAAAATATATCTCTAAAAAAATTCTTGTTTCCCAAAAGAGTTCTATTACAAGGGACTTAATTACGTGTCAAAATAGATCGTATAAATAAAAAAATAAATAAAAATAAATTAATTCAATAAAAAGTGTAAATAATGTCTAATCTTACCCACACAGCTGCCCTCGGACAGCATGTTTACTGATGCTTGACCTGTTGGCACCCTGACAGCTCGTACCCCTGAGTGACAACCTTATAATACACCGACATGTAGGCACACAGCCTAAGCCTAACCTAACCTTATATTACACCGACATGGATACACACTATCAAGACCTAACTTAACTTAACCTAACCTAACCCTCCAGGTAACGTTAGGGTATTTAATCAACAGGTGAAATAAGCTACCTGGTAGTATACATTACCAATGAGGTTACGTTAGTTCACATCGTTTAAAATGAAATTGCATAGTTAAAGTTGTCTCGTTCATAGTACTTCTTCAACACAGTCTGGCATAAACAGTTTAGACTCGACAAATCATCTTTAAAAACGCTTACTAATAAATGATGATAAAGTGAAGAATATACAAGTTGATATGCAGCTTTGGTCTCACTGTGATTAATTGGTGTTTGCTGAGGATCAGGAGGAAGACGGAACAATTACCGTAATGGTTAATTAAGACTTAAGTTAAGATTTACCCCCAACACATGTCAGCACTGTTAAGGGGCAGTAAAGGAGGCGTTAATGGTTTCAGTTCTTATGGGCCCTAGTTCTAATGAGTGTCTTTTCTAATCGGTTATAGTCCTTATAGACCTCAAGCCAAATGGGCCTCAGTTCCAAAGGATCCTGAATCGTCATGGGCCCAATTATTAATCGGTCCTAGATATAATGGACTCATTTCTAATGGACCATAGTGCTAATAGACCTCATTCCCAGTGGGTCTCAGTCTTCATGGGCCCCAATACTAAATGGGCTCCAGTATTAATGGGACTGAATCATCATGGGCCCCAATACTAATGGACCCCAGTATTAATGGGCCTCAGTGCTCATGGGCTCCAAAACCAATAGACCCCCGCAATAATGGGCCTCTGTCAGCAAAGGCTCCATTACTAATGGGGCCCCATTATTAATGGGCCTCTGTCCTCATGAGCCCCAATACCAATGGACCCCAGTATTAATGGGCCTCAGTCCTTATGGGCCCCAATACTAATGGGCCCCAGTATAAATAGGCCTCAATCCTTATAATACTAATGGGGCCCCAGTATTAATGGGCCTCTGTCCTCATGAGCCCCAATACCAATGGACCCCAGTATTAATGGGCCTCAGTCCTTATGGGCCCCAATACTAATGGGCCCCAGTATTAATGGGCCTCTGTCCTCATGAGCCCCAATACCAATGGACCCCAGTATTAATGGGCCTCAGTCCTTATGGGCCCCAATACTAATGGGCCCCAGTATAAATAGGCCTCAATCCTTCTGGGCCCTACTCCTAACACACCTCTCAATAATGTACTGTACGATACTCTGGGGTGAGTGACACAAGAGGTCATCAGTGCTGGCAGCCGTACGACGGTACAAACCCTCCTTATTGTCACTCCTTCAGCGTCACCCCGAGGGAACCATCACCCCAGAACCCAAGGCTAACGACAGTCCGACCAACGACACGATAGTTGACAACACACAGATGAATAGAGACGCTTTACTGTGTGTAGTTTTTGTCTAAGGAAGTTTATTGATGTGATTCTTCTTCTTCTTCTTCTTCTTGTATTAGTTTATTATTATTATTATTATTATTACTATTATTATTATTATTATTATTATTATTATTATTATTATTATTATTATTATTATTATTAAAGTGACTGAGAAGACGAAAGTAAAATAAATAGAGAGATGGTACAGTATTACAAAGGGGAGGAGTTGATGAAAGACAAATGACAAAATAAAGAATTAGTCTGATGGGTGAAGATGGAGACAAACAAACAAACTGTTAGACATATAAAGCAACAGACGTTAAGAGGGCAAGCAACACAAAGACAAAATACTCACTCTTCAGGAAATGTTAAATTAATAGTGAAAAATATATAAATAAAAATGCCCAACAGGTTAAAGACAAGGGAATATAATTAAGATAAGCAGGTGGTCCGTGAAGACAAAGCGGACAACAATAGAGTCCATCATGATAAAAGTACAGAGAGAGAGAGAGAGAGAGAGAGAGAGAGAGAGAGACGCGTTTGAGGGGGCGTGGCCCAGCCTCACACCGTCGCCATGACAACGGGAATCAGCTGACGGCAAATGCTTCCTTAGCAATATAAACATTAGTCAACTTATCAAACTTTGACTTTTCGTGTGTGACTGAACCATCCTTGAGTCTCCCCAAGTTTTATAAGTCTCCCCGCGTTATTTAAATGAATTTATTTAAAGTTATTACTTCCCATCGATAAGCGAACGAAAATTATATTGATAAGTAAATCTCTGGGTCACCTCCACCCAATCCCCCTCCTCTACCCGTCCTCCCAACACTCGGTCACCTCCACTTCCCTGCTCCCTCAGGTCACGCAGGCACCAAATATCACGGCGGTGTCTTAATCTGCGACCGTGACCTCAGAATATATAAGCCTGGATCATGATGCCAAGGTACGTGTGTTGTGCCTTCCTTCCTTCCTTCCTTCCTTCCTTCCTTCCTTCCTTCCTTCCTTCCTTCCTTCCTTCCTTCCTTCCTTCCCCAAGAATTATCTCCGGTATTCTCCCCATCGTCTTTCTGTCCTGCTTCTCAACTAACCCAGGTACTAACTTCCTTTCTCCTCCCTCACTCTCCCTCTCCTACGGGTATTTCTCTCTCCTCGATTGACTCCCTCCAGCTCTTTACTCCCTCATTCATTTTCCTCCCTTCTTTCATTCTCTCCCTCTTCCACTCCCTCCTGGTGAGACACTGAGCCTGGGCAGGTGATTAATGAGGGAGAAGGTCCTCGTGATGAACAGGAGGAGGAAGAAATGTGTGAGGATGGTGGAGGAAGGGAGAGAGGAAGAAAAAATAGAGAACAAAAGATGAGAGGTGAAGAGGGTGGAGGAGTAGTGAGAGAGAAGGGAGTGTGAGAAAGAGGGAGTGAGACGGAAAGGGAGAGATAAAGGATGTGCGTGAAATGTTCGTGACAGGAAGAGGAAGTGAGAAAGTTGGGAGAGAGAGAGAGAGAGAGTGTGTGTGTTTGTGTGTGTGTGTGTGATAATAATAATAATAATAATAACTCACGATATATACCAATCATCATTAACTCTACCTACAAACACACTCACAATAACAAATACTCCTTATAATGTATCATAAAATAGTAAATAAGTCACCAGGAGATTCAGATAAAGACTTTAATTCCTGATAATAGACACAGAAATAAATGTCTCAAGTTGATAAAGTTTCTCATGAAGTAGATATATTATACACGGTGTTGGTGATCACTAGTGGCAGTGTCCATCACCTAGGTTTTGGATGACAATAGGAAGAAGGATACAGTGACTTGTATCTCTGAATGAAACTTATTCTGTAATGGATAAAGTGGATGGAAGTACTGGTATGTAGACAAGGACTTTTATAACCATAGATGTAGTTAGTGTAAGTGAAAGGTGTATTTGATGAGTATTTTAGTTACCTGTGTGATGAATATGTACGTCATGTCATAGGTCATTACGTGTTATGAAATCATTCCCTCCTTCCCTCCCTCCCTCCCTCCCTCCCTCCTTCCCTCCCTCCTTCCCTCCCTTATCTTCCTAGCTCCTTTATTTCTTCACTCTTTTCCTCGCTTCCTTCCCCCATCACACTCTCAAACTTTCTCTTCTTTTCACACTTTCTCCAGCCTCTCTCTCTCTCTCTCTCTCTCTCTCTCTCTCTCTCTCTCTCTCTCTCTCTCTCTCTCTCTCTCTCTCTCTCTCTCTCTCTCTCTCTCTCTCTCTCTCTCTCTCTCTCTCTCTCTCTCTCTCTCTCTCTCTCTCTCTCTCTCTCTCTCTCTCTCTATGTCTGTAAATCTGTCATTCCTCATTTATTTCTCCTCTTCTCCCTAAACCTCTAAATCGGGTGATGATAATTACCCTAACCATAATTCTCGCCTTTGGTCAATACTCCCATAAACCATCTCTGTGTGTTATTGTCTCACGTGTGTAGATCTTTCCCTCTCATAACTTTCAATTCAGACCCCTAATTGTTGCGTTTGTTGCATGTCCACCAACTATCATTGCATGTGTACTAGCGGGAACACCTGTCTCTCGGCGAATCACGAATCAGATGAAAAAAACTCGGTAACCCTGTCTTATGTTTTCTTCTTTTTTCCCTGAAGAATATTAATATCAGTCCTCAGAAACACCCACTTTTTTCCCCCATTTTCAGACACTTTTTTTTGTTATCTTTTTTTAGTCACAAGTTCGCTCTGCAACGCCGTGCAATCATGCGAATGTTGCACAGGAATAGTATAAATGATGGGGGTGCCACTCAGAGCAGATAAAGTGCGATTGAAGTTGGTGGTAATAGTAACTACTGCCAGACACGAGACCTGAGCCTTGTGTGTGTGTGTGTGTGTGTGTGTGTGTGTGTGTTGTGTGTGTGTGTGTGTGTGTGTGTGTGTGTGTGTGTGTGTGTGTGTGGTAGGTATATTGTGTCATGGTAGTGAGTTGTGGTTGATCTGAACACCATACTATCCCATATGCATCCCCTCTATCCCCAGTACCAATCCTATCCCATAATACCAAATACCATTCTCTCATTCTTTTCCATTCATTCCTACTCCACCATACCCTATTCTATCTCCTAACCCACCCCATTCCACCCCAATCTATCCTCATAACCCACCCCATTCCACCTCAATCTATCCTCATAACCCACCCCATCCCTCCCCAATCTATCCTCATAACCCACCCCATCCCTCCCCATAATCATGTAACGAGTTCCAACCCCCCACCCCATTAAGATACACTATACCCCCATTCCGCCCCATCGTAAACCATCCCGTTGCACTATACACCATCCTGCCCCCACTACCATCCTGCCACACTACACCACCCTGCTCCACTATACACCATCCTGCCCCACTGTACACCACCTGCCTCACTATACACCACCTGCCCCACTATCCTGCCCACTATACCATCCTGCCCCACTATACACCACCCTGCCACCATTCACCACCCTGCTGCCCCCTATACACCATCCTGCCCCACTGTACACCACCCTGCCCCCTATACACCATCCTGAGCCACTGCACCACCCTGCCCCACTATACACCATCCAGCCTCCATATACACCACCCTCCCCACTATACACCATCCTGAGCCACTATACACCACCCTACACACTATACACCACCCCTGCCCCACTATACACCATCCTGCCCCACTATGCACCATCCTGCCACACTATACACCACACCACCCCTGCACCATCCTGCTCCACTATACCGGCCTGCACTATACACCATCCTGCCCCACTATACACCATCCTGCCCCACTATACCATCCTGCCACACTATACCACCCTGCCCCACTATACACCATCTGCCCCACTATACACCATCCTGCTCCACTATGCACCATCCTGCCACACTATACACCATCCTGCCCACTATCCATCCCTGCTCCACTACACCACCCTGCCCCACTATACACCATCCTGCCCCACTTTACACCATCCTACCCCACTATTCACGTCTCACCATACACTGTTACGCACCATTCCACCCCAGGGACCTCGAGACGTATAGAGGTAACAGAGGGTTGGACACTAAGACCTTGGGTGTGTGTGAGAGAGACAAACAGTTGATGGTGTGTTAACTCATCTCCTCTCTCTCTCTCTCTCTCTCTCTCTCTCTCTCTCTCTCTCTCTCTCTCTCCTCCTATCCTTCACCCACGTCTCTTGTCCTAGTCTTAAACTTATCACCGATTGGTCCATTACTTTGATTGTCTCTGGGCACCTGGGAAGGGAGGTGGAGAGGGGAGGAGGATAGAGGATGGATAAGGATAAGGGGAGGGGGGATAGAGGATGGGTTATGGGGGGGAGTAAAATTGTATAGGGAAGATGGAAGTGAAAGGGTAAAGGTAGGAGGAAGAGAGAAGAGTATGGGAAAGAAGAAAGAGGGTAATGGGAGAGAAGGTAAAGAGGAAGAAGAGGAGGATGGGTAATGATAAGGGTTAGAGGGGAGAGGGGGGGGGAGGGTAGGGGAGGAAGGAAGAGGAGGGTAAGGAGACAGGGAGAAGGAAAGGAAGGAATTGATGAGTGACGGTAATAGGGGGAGTGTTTGAGTGATGGAGGGAGACAGATGTAGAAGGAGAGATGGAAGGGGTGAGGAGACAGAAATGAAGGGAGGTAAGGATGAGAGAGAGAGAGGTCACACAAGGATCTCGTATTTACACTTCCTGCTCGTAAATCAGGAGGATGTGTGTGTGTAAATGAGAGATTGTTTACGTAGAGATTTAAATGCAAACAAAACGTAGAGCACAGAGATAGTAAGTCATAGAAGGGAGGTATTGCTTTTTATTCTCTCTCTCTCTCTCTCTCTCTCTCTCTCTCTCTCTCTCTCTCTCTCTCTCTCTCTCTCTTCATCTTTCGTGAGTTTTTTCCACTCTCCACTTTTTCTCCTTCCACCCTTCCAAGTTCCCTCCCTCTACCTTCCCTCCCTCTACCTTCCTCCCTTCTACTTTCCGTCCCTCCACTTTCCATCCCTGCACCTTCCCTCCCTCCAACCCTAATAAATCTTCCCTTCACCCCTTCCACCATCCTTCCCTTAATTAATCTGTTTCTAACTTCTCTCTCTCCATCTTTAATCACCCTGACCCTTCACCTTCCTTCCCTTAATGATCCTGCTCTCCTCCCTCCCTCCCTCCCTCCCTCCATGTAAGTGTCCCATCTCATTACCACCTAACCCCTCCCCACCGCCCCCCTCCCCACCACCCTGCTCCCTCCACCATCCCCCTCCCGACCACCATAACCCCCTCCACCATCACCTCCCTCCACCATCACCATAACTCCTTCCCCTACCCATCTCCCTCCACCATCACCATAACCCCTCCACCACCACAACCACCATACCCCCCCCGTCGTGTGGGTACAGCTTATGGCGTCAAAGTAAACAGGGAGGAAGAGTTATGTTGGTCCAGGCGCCATCACCTGCCCGTGTGACATTGTACTGAGAGAGAGAGAGAGAGAAAGTGAGAGACAATGAGAGAGAGAGAGAGAAAGCGAGAGGGAAAATTAGATGGCGAGAGAGACAGAAAGAGAAAAAGAGGGCGAATTTAGACAGATAGACAGACAGACAGACGCGCCTTCACCTTTCCAATGCTGAGGGAGACAGACAGACAGACAAACACACAGACAGACAGACAGACAGAAAGACAGACAGCGTAATTATACAGAGGGGAGAAGAATGGAGGTCAAAGAGATAGCGAACGAGAGAGATAGGGGAGGGGAGGACAAGGAAAATAAGAAAAAGAGAGAAAGGGGGAAAGGGGAAGTGAAAGAAAGACTAGTAGAGAGAGTGGCAGCTATACAGAGAGAGTGAGAGAGTGTGAACTGATACATATGTAGATAGAGAGAGAGAGAATAAAACATATAAAGGTGGAAGAGAGAGAGAGAGAGAGAGAGAGAATAAAACATATAAAGGTGGAAGAGAGAGAGAGAGAGAGAGAGAGAATAAAACATATAAAGGTGGAAGAGAGAGAGAGAGAGAGAGAGAGAGAGAGAGAGCAGGCAGACAGAAGAGAGAAGACGGATATATATATATATATATATATATATATATATATATATATATATATATATATATATATATATATATATATATACAGATGGAAATTTAGAAATAAACACACACACTGATTTATGTACTGTACAGCCCTGTAAATGTATTGAACGTATATCATTATGTCTAAATCACATGTAAGTTTGTATATTTTCAGCCACCAGCTGCAACTCTATTAATAGACCTTTTATTATTATTTTATTACACACACACACACACACACACACACACACACACACACACACACACACACACACACACACACACACATACACTCACACACACACACACCAAGTAACACTTACGGCATTATTTCATGACACGATGAGTATGAGTGTTTTACCATATGGTGTGTGTGTGTGTGTGTGTGTACTCGTGTGTGTCCACAATGAGGTGTGAGTGCGCTTCCTCCTCAGAGTACAAGAGGCTGCCCCTCACTGGTCAACTTGTTGATATTCATAGCCAATATATCGACCTGTGGGTTGCCAGGTAGTGATTCATATTCAGATTTGGTCATCTCTTCAGGAACACTAGCGCTGGTACAGGTAAGATACAGGTACAGGTGAAGGTACAGGTACAGGTGAAGGTAAAGGTACAGGTGAAGATACAGGTACAGGCGAAGATACAGGTACAGGCCAAGATACAGGTACAGGTACAGGCCAAGATACAGGTACAGGTGAAAGTAGAGGTACAGACAGATACAGGTGCAGGTGAAGGTACAGGTATAGGTATAATTACAGTGATAATTAAAGGTATATTTACATGTATAGACGTAGCCGAATACTCAGGTATAAATGCATATGTAAATAAAGAGCAAATGTTATAGAGAATAATAACAGGTAGAGCTAAGAGGTTTTGCACAGTGTAGCGGCAGTACAGGTGAGACTTGAGGTATTTAACACGTATAGAGGTTAATTAAGAGTTGCATTCAGGTGTGTGGGTTATCGGTATTGCATAGTCATTGTGTTGTGTTGGTGAGGGAGATGGTGCCATTGTGGACGGGGGGTGGGGGGTGTTTACGCCCCTCGACTCCCTCCAAACACTGATAGTCTTTCCTGCTGACGAAGTAGTTAGTGATTGTATATTACCTGTGGTAGATAACGCCCGAATCACCACACAAGAGACAGTTTGGGAGGTTTTATTTAATATTTCTTTTTTTTTCTTTTTTTTAGTTTCAAGCAAGTCGTAACGTTATTGGTAGTTGTGGAGTGTTGGTGTAAAGTTGTAAAGGAATTCATTACGGTATCTTTAGGATAAATTCTTTCACGGACAGACAGACAGACAGAGAAGATAGATCAGTTTTTCCTATATTTTACCTCGGGTCGACATACCTGGCTGGGAATAATCAGCAGAAACTTCTCTCAGTACACGGTTAACACTGTAGCCTCACCTTGGGTCTCATTTCCACACAGGTGCACAGTTTTCCCACCTGTTGGTCCACACCATCAACACCTGGTTAACATATAAGGTATATTATTACTATATTTTGGAAGATGTTTGAGGACTCTATGGTAACTTTTGGACCATCAATTTAGGTTACTTTAATAAATTCACCTTCACGTCAAGTTGATTATGTGGTTATGGTCAGCTAGCTATATAAAGTTCCTTCATTTTCATTGAATTTGTAGCTGGTCTTCCCCTGCTGGTATCATCATCATGAGTCTCAACTTTACCACCAAATTCTTGATAAATTTGTCCAGGAATCCAAGTTATACAATATGATCCCAAACTGTCAATAAGAGTTAGGTTAGATTAGGTTAGGTTTGGTTAGGTTAGGTTAGGTTAGGTTAGGTTAGGTTAGATTAGGTTAGGTTAGGTTAGGTTAGGTTAGGTTAGGTTAGGTAAGGTTAGGTAAGGTAAGGTTAGGTTAGGTTTGGTTTGGTTAGGTTAGGTTAGGTTTGGTTAGGTTAGGTTAGGTTAGGTTAGGTTAGGTTTGGTTAGGTTAGGTTTGGTTAGGTTAGGTTAGGTTAGGTTAGGTTAACTGTGAACAATACTCATCGCCTTACTGCCTGCAACTCTTCAGTAACTAGTGGGGGGATTAGTACAGTACATCACCTCAGCACCAGACTAAACAGGTTGCATTAAACTCATAAATAACAAAACATCTCCAACAATGTTTTATCAACTATCATGACAAACTGTTTAGTGTCTCAGGTGCCACATTATGAGTCAGTGTTATAATATGTACCTTCTGGACGACACCCAAGCCTGATAAAACAATGCAGTAATAACCTAACCTAACCAAACAGATAACTTTTACACTTTATTTAATTGGTTCCTTGTCATCTACTTTATCAAATATAGTAGTAGTAGTAGTAGTAGTAGTAGTAGTATCATCGTTATGGTTGTTATTTGCGCATATCTACACACACACACACACACACACACACACACACACACACACACACACACACACACAGGAATGCTGAACCAATCTCCAGAGCTTTCCACTCCGTTGCCACTATATATGACAAGCGACTGACAACCAATCACAGTGTCCGGATATGTGTGGGTCGGTGGGCGGTGATTGGTCTGCAGCGTGACGATACTCAACGTCATTCTTGATGCTCATTGGAGGAGAGATGTAACGTGACCCCTTTCAGTATTTTATATTTCGTCCAATAGATAGATAGAAAAAAATATCTTTTCTTAATTTTATTCCTCTGTTTATCATTTTTTTCTTCCTTCTCACAAACAATTATCAATTATTCGCCTGTTCCTCTGTTCTTGGTTAATTAATAAAAATAATTCAATATCCTCAAACAGTTTTTAACTTATTTTATTTTGATAGCTTTAAGAGTTTTATTGGGGGGCCAGAGAGGGGTCAGAGGTCAGTCAATTTCATATCATATATTTAAGATGTTTTCTGGGCCATATTCTGATGATTTAACATGATATTGGTATAAATGTATCATGCTATTGGCCCCAGACAATCATATTTAAAGAGCTAAATTCTTTTATTTTGTTTATTTTTTTTTATTTTTTTTTTTATTTATTTTATTTTATTTATTTATTTTTATTTTTTATTGTTATTATTATTATTATTATTATTATTATTTTTTTTTTTTTTTTTTTTTTTTTTTGAAAGGTGTCGAAAGGATCACCTGAAGATTAGCACCCCAGTATATCTCACCTGTGGTAGTAATGTTACGTGTTGCGTCTTGTGTGTTGGTTGTTTTGTCCATGTTAGATATTTATCGATGCTTCAGTTTGGAATATTGTGAAGTCTTGTGAGCGGTTCAACAACATATAATATTACAGAGACTCCAGGTCTTTCGTCAGGGGCTGAATAATTGTTGTTTTCATTGATTTGAACTTTGTAGGACCAATACGTGTTTGTGTCTTGTGTTTTTGGGATCAGCTGATCGTACCTACTGTTACCAGAGGACTCTATAAGTCTTTTGTGCCGTCAGTGACACTGTTCTGTAAGCTGATCCTTAGTTGCCAGAGGTTAAAGAAATTAAACAATTATAAATCATTAATACATCGATTTTGTTTATTAGAGAAAATATTGTGCATTGTACATACAGTTAACTCTATGAGTGCAAATCTAGGAATTTTCTCTCTTAAACCATGAATTGTATCATATATACACACATATGGTGATAGATATTCCTTGGTGTCTACACCGAGGCATATATATACAAGTATATATATATATATATATATATATATATATATATATATATATATATATATATATATATATATATATATATATATATATATATATTAGGATCAGCCAGTAAGGGAGAATAATACGATGAAGACGAGGAGATATATGACTCTTATGTAGAAATTACTAGAGCTAAAACTGCCTCGTTGCGTCAAATATCAAGGGATTTATGGCTGGAAGCTGCCGACGTTGGCTAAAATCGTCATTGGTTCTTGACTTGTGTTATAACCGGGGTTGAGAATCAATAAAATGTCAACATCTGGCGTCTAATATGAGACGCCTGGTATGTCACTCTGGATTTATGCTCTCAACTCAATGATGTTATAATACACATCTAACACACACGAAGAAGACTATATTATAGATCATTTTATAGCGTGATATTGGGTGTCTCGAGAGAGCTCATCAAGTTTCTGCAATTGTTAGTTTAAATGTCTATAGAGTGAAAATCAAAAGTTGCATTGAAACGTTAACGTATTTTTTTTTATTTGTCGTACATTAGATCTTTTAGAATATTCAATGGTTTGATATTTTCCCATTCAGACCAGCACAATATATACAGTATGTCAGAAACTAATTTTTCATCCTACAATACTGTTTAAAATCCCAAGGAACACCTAGATTTTTTAAATGGCCCATTTCACATTCGAGACTTTATGTGATTAAATTATAAAATATTCACGTCTTGAGACCAAGTTATTGTCATAAAATAAACGGTGGAAAAAGAGTAAATTATTATAAGGTCGCTATGTAGCCTTTACTTACCCTCTAACTTACTCACATAAGAGAATATATACAGTACAGTACACAGGTTGTACAGTAAGTATTGCTTCGCTTATAGGCAGATCCTTACTTATAACAGCAACCTACAGTATCATTTGGTGGTCATACAAGGTGGTTATACAGAGGTCAAAGTTCAGCTCAAAAAGTTGACGTAGAGTTACACTTATACTTAGTTTTATACAAGAGTTTTTGATGAAGGAATATTTACAAAATTGGCATACAGTACAACTTATATGTTTATGCTGAACAGCCAAAAGCGCATATATATATATATATATATATATATATATATATATATATATATATATATATATATATATATATATATATATATATATATATATATATATATATATATATATATATATATATATATATTCAGCCACCAAGAGGAAAGGTATATATATATATTAAACAGCTCTAGGAAACACACTACACATATATTATATTTTCATTGTTTATTTTCCTTAACATAGAAGAAAAACATAGTTTCTTCGGTCCTGGAAGTATATTATGTACAGTCGTCTGTTTAACAGATTTCTTCATCAATAGAACAAATGTATTTGTTCTCAGTTCTAACTATATTACATACATATTTTTCATCCCTTGATAGTCTCAGCTGAAGAGGAAAAATACATTGGGTATATATTTCATTTGTATCCTGTAATAAGTAATATTCTCAAGAGAAAAATGACTGTAGTCTGTTCAGTTTTAGAAACACACACACACACACACACACACACACACACACACACACACACAAGACTCAGGAGGTGTGTATGATAACCTCGGCTCACACTCTGGCTCTAGCAGCTACCATCTAGAAAGCAACTTTTATCTCACTAGTTACTCTGTGCTAAGCTGGTCGGGCTTTTTGATGAGTCACAGGTATTGACTAGACTCCAGGAAGATTGGTTGAGTCACATATGTCAGTCAGGTCTAGGAATGGGTAGAGAGAAATGAATATAGGAAAGAAGAAGAAGAAGAAGAAGAAGAAAAAAGAAGAAGATAATCGTTGTCTTCCTTGTTCTGGGAGACTATGGCCTCCTCCTCAACCATCTTTATGATAGTACTGTAAAACACTATCATCTAAATTACCCATTTATGTATATACCGTCACTTGTCATATAAATCTCCCCTAATGTGGATATTTACAGTCAAACGTCAGCCAAATTACTCACTATTTACATGTGTATCGTCACCTTGTTAAACACCATCAGCCTTCAAGTAATAAGGTCTAGTTTAGCTTAACATGAGGTATTGATATGTGTAACACGTGTGTGGTGGCCATTCATTACTCTCTCTACACACGTAAACAAACATTACTACGGGACTCATTCATAAAAGCATATTCATTCATGGTGTATAGTTTTATCACTCATAAATGTTTGTGAAGGGTCAATATTGTATTTCTACTCGATCCATTCATAAAATTGTGTGTTGTTAGTATTGATGAGCGTCAGTTACTCGTTAACTTTTATATACAGGTAAAATTTACTGATATACAATACTCATTCATAAAGTTTTACGGTTTAGGTAGGGATTTCATTGTTGGGTAAACATTACTACGTGAGTGGGTTCATTCATAGCTTACCAGGATATAAGTGTGTGGTTTTTGTGATTCATTTCGTTTTATGAACAGGTAGACGACACTTTAGTAGGGTATACAGTCTTTAAGTCTTACGCTACAGGTATCTGATTGATTATTCTCATTAAATATATGGAAGGTAACCATATTAGTGCTACGGTATTACTTCATGAAATTTCAGAGTTATTATGGTACGTGTCCATCATTCACTATTTTAAACAGGTACAAACAGCCCTGTTATGCGGTATTCATTCATTAAGTTTACGGTATCCATTAAGATTACGCTACAGGTGTGTTGTGTGATTCTGTGTTATGAAAATAGTGTAATTCCATAGTAAGGGATTCATTCATAGGTGTCAGTCCGGTATATATGACGACTGATGTAAACATTACTCTTGTCAGCTGATCCATTCACAGAACATTTCACGCTTGAGAGGAACTTGTTAAAAAATTGTACTTCTGGAACTTTGAAGGTTGCTTGTGTTTGTCGACCTTCGTGGTTTTAATGGTGATCTTAAGCGTTCTCGGGGGGAAGCTTCGTTGTTTTGCTATGTTACGTTGCTGTGTTGTGTCGCTGTGTTGTGTCGCTGCTTTGTGTTGCTGTGTTGTGTTGGATTATCGTCGCCCTAACATCCAAAGCATAGAATGAGAGTTATTTATCCATGTATTGATATCTCTAGACAATGCTACAGTCATCAACGACCTAATTAGCCATGAATAAGACCATGATGCAGACGTTTAAGTTCAATATTGTGTTTTATATTGATAAGATTACAACCCTTGATAACCAGTGGCTTGTGTTTGGATTAAATTAGCATTACCCACTTACTGGACGTATCCATATATCTCTCTCTCTCTCTCAGTTGTATTAGCCCCCTACCTCAGCCCCTCGGAGTATTGACCATGTGAGAACACCCAGATGACATGCAAATTTCAAATCTATTCTGCTTTAGGTGTGTGTGTGTGTGTGTGTGTGTGTGCGCGCGCCAAAGCCCCATGTACTGTACGTAACACCTAGCGAAATATACTGTAAAAAGAAGAGAGAGAGAGAGAGAGAGAGAGAGAGAGAGAGACTGGCCTTCCCACCTGCATTACCCATATCAGTCACTGGCCGAGGTTAAGAGAACAAGGTTTTGAAAATGATCGTACAACTCTGCCAACGTGTTGAGTGGGTCTCAATTTTGATCGGAATATCCTCGAGGCCGGAGCGAGCAGCTTGGTCCAATGGCCTGATGGAAAGTGTGGGGGGAAAACTGGCCTGGGATTACTCGGGTTTATATAGCTGTCGGCAACGTGGGGATTATGGCCTGATACGGTAGTGCTGTACGACAGTTTGGGAGTTCTTTATTTTTTTATTAAATTTTTTACGCCTGGAATATTATGATGGATTACTAAAGGAATCTACCGTGTAAATTTATTGTTTTAAATATACTCTCTGGGATATAAAGTGATATTAAATCTTACCATCGGCGCCTTATATAAAAATTTTATATCCTTTTTGACAGTCAGCAATATCAGTTTGCTTGACTTGATCGTACGCCAGGCAGCAGCGTATTATACTTTTATGCTCGTTTATATGTTTGAGAATATGGAATTATTTCTCCACCCGGCAGCGCTCACACTTCCCGGATATATGAAGAAACTTAACGAAGGTTTAACATAGAGCAAGGAAGTGAATGAAACAAATAAAATAAAAGATAAACAGATAAATAAGACACTAATGTAGATGTAGAAAGATATGAATGAAAAACTGAACTGACGTCATAAAACCCACATGCTTGTCTTTACCCCAAGGAATATATGAGTGAATTAGCACTGATTAAGTTAGAAGGCACTCTAACTTAGATCACATCAGTTTAAGTATAAGTAGATCCATAATGTGTGGCATAAAAACAATGTACAGCCACTCAAAAAACTATCTCTACTTGGGGGGGGTCGATAAATTTCAGAATGAACACTGCGACTCCTGTTGTCTCGGTAGGGTTGTAAAAATCCTTCGTCCATTGTGTCATATTTTTTCAACACAATTTTGTATAGATAGTTTTAGAGTGACTGTACAGAGGTGAATGTTTTACAAGGAAGATTTTGGATATGTAAAAAATTTTTACTTTTGAATTTTATTTTTCTACGACAGCTTGTCTACAATGTGGACTCTTTAAGTCTACAGAGAGTAGTTAAGGTACCGCTTGGTATAAACACACAATAAGCGGAAATTAATATAATAGACAACGGAAAATAATATGACTGGAAACATAAATTAAGAAAAATACAATAAAAAATAATTACCGCATTTTAGAAAATCGTCTTTTCTCCAAATATCCATAAGTTTCAAAATAAATCGCCAACCTTTTATCACTTAAAATGAAGTAATGAACTACACTGATCACTGAGGAGAGAGAGAATTGTCACTCTTCACAAGGACAAACATTAGAAAAAACAAATATTAGAACTTCAAATTTAATAATACGCTTGGGTGGTTCATCTGTACTTGTCAATAAAGAAATTAATTTACCTGCAGTAATTATCGAGCACCAGTTCTTACCCTCCTCCCCCTGCCCTCCTCTTACATAGTCAACAGCGCCGTAGGATAGTTTGGGAATTATTTTACGTCCGGCAGCAATGTTGGCCATGCTGGAAAAGATTAAACAGCTGGCAGCGACGTAGTAGAGTTTCAAACATACTCGCGCCGCCAGCGATACACATAAGTTATACTCTACTCTTTGTCCGGCAGCGTTGGCTTGTATTCTACAGTTGTGCAATGGTGTAGGTTTATGTTATCGTACAGTTGACAAAGGAGCAAGTTCATGTTATTATTATTATTATTAATTATTGTTATTATTATTATTATTAATTATTGTTATTTTTATTATTGTTTAGTGTTATAGTTAAGATTATTATTATTATTATTATTATTATTATTATTATTATTATTATTATTATTATTATTATTATTATTATCATTAGGTAGTGGAGGTAATCCACACATAGGCAGGCCAGCCAGCGTGGGGACTGCCACAGGTTGCTACCACATTAAATATAAATTGGGCAGACCGTCATACCTTGATAGTAATCTAATTAGATTATTGGACACGAGACATGCCGTCTTAACTGTCTCATTCTGCTGGGATCGTAGGTGAAGTTTACCTTTAATTAGTAAGTGAAGAATACATCTAACAGGTATCTCACCTGCATTCTCAAAGGCTCGTCAGTTTAATTTCCTACTAAACAGGTAATATCAAAATGTTTTAGATTAATTAATAGAGGGATTCTTAAAGGTTCGTGTGCTCAGGTTTTCCTGAATTTAGGAATGAATTCACAATGAGTCATGCTTTAAATTCTTATACCTTCTGGCGATCTAAAAGCCAATATGGCGGCAAAATTGTACCGAGACTCTGTTCTATCTGTTACGTCGTCGCGTCGTAGTTTGAGGGGAAAATATTATACGTTGTAATGTTGGAGAATCATTGGTGGTGAAGTTTAAGACGTGAATTAATGTGTCGTAAGTTTTGTCTTGATATACTATAACCTTATTGTGGGAGAGAGGGAGAAAGATTGAGGAGGGAAGGAGGAAGAGAGATTGAAGAGGAAGGGGAGAGAGAGTGAGGGAGGTAGGGTGAGAAGGAGAGAAAAGAGAGGAAGGGCGGAAGAAAGAGAAAGGAAAAGAGGGAGGGAGAAAGCTTGGGAAGGGAGGGAGGTAAGGAGTGACAGAAAGAGAGAGAGAGAGAGAGAGGGTGGTAAAAGACAGGGATAAATATTATAATACACACAAAATGAAGCATTTTTTTTACTCATTCAGACATCTTTCATCTGTTTCTAAGTTTAATGGGTAACATTTTAACCCAACATTTGTTTAGGCTTACCTATATATATATATATTCTCTTAATTTTATGATTTGGATACATATATACAAGTCTTTTCCATTGTGACTGAATCTACATAGTGTGTATATGTAGATGTGAATCAGTTTAAATATATACATACGGTAAATGTATACTATATATGTATTATTGGCTTGATACCTTATAATTTAAACATTCACTTGCTCAACATCACTCTCATGTATATGTATATTATCAGCTAAAGTATCAGTTAAGAGTTATTGTGGTAACTTACGTATTACCAGACGAAGAATAACCTAAATATTACCATTAGAACAAACATCATTATTCCTGCCCCTCTGGCAACACCTGTCAGTGCTAACAACGCTGGGACTCAATATTGTCGCGTCCTCCCATAGTGTTCTCCTGGCGTTGGCACCACTGATTCACTGCCTGCACGCTGTTCCCTCGCTGTTTAGTCAACAGTGAATCTCTGCTGAGTTATAAGTGAATGTCACTGCTGAGACTGTTGGATTACTGCTGAGTCACTGTTGAGACACTGTTAAGTTCTTATTGAATCACTGCCGAGTCCTGAATCACCGTTGAGTCCTTACTGAGTCACTGATAAGTCTTTAATGAGTCATTGCTCAATCCTCACTGAGTCACTGTTGAGTGGATGTTGAGTCCCTTTTAGATCACCGCTGAACCATTAAGAGTTCCCAGTTAATATTAGACCTCTTTTTTGTCAGTAATCACTTGTCTCTCTTTTCCTCTGCCTCTTCTCCTTTTAACTTTTTAATCACCACTTTTTTGTCGCAGAGAGAAGGGGAAAAGGGAGGGAACAGAAAAAATGAGGGGGAAACTAAAACAAGAAAGAGAGATAGAAAGAGAGTAAGAGACAGAAAGGGGAGAGGGGGTGAGAGAGATGAGCTAACAGACAGACAGACAGACAGACAGATAGACAGGCAACCTATCTTGAATTCTATTATTACAAGCCTCTGAATATCTGTTTATTTATATGTTTTATTCCTTTCCCTTCCATACCATCACCAACCATCACCAACACACACACACACACACACTTTATCCTTGTTTTTGTCCCTCAACCTCTTCATAAAGGCTTTGGTTTTTGTTTGGGGTCTCTTCTCAAAAAAAAAAAAAAAAAAAAAAAAAAACTAGTGTAAATTCTCTTTCCTATGGCCGGCATCTCCAGACAAATGACTTTAAAAACAGAAACTGATGTGACCTCATCGTTAAATGTCAAAGGTCAAACGTCAATGAAAATTAGATAACCAGGGTACACAATGATCAGGGGTCTGAGGTCAGAGGTCAGGGGTCAATAATAGTATTCATGATATACAGTAGATTACGATGACCTACCCCCACTATTGTGTAAGGTCATAGGTGGGGGTTGTTAGCCATAGATTTACACCACATTGGTCACAGGTCAGAGGTCAGGGCTCGGTAAGAGTATCCAGGGTACAGATTATGATGTAAGGTCATAAGAGGGAGTTAGCTATAGATTTACACAGCAATTGATCCTTATTTATCTCTCAGGGCCATTGAGGGGTCGTGTGGGAGTGACTTTCTACAATGTAACGTTGAATATTTCTTTTCATAGCTTTTATTCGTGTTGACTCAGCTTTCTATTTTGTATTGTTTGCTTTCTTTTTCTTCAGTTTTCTATTCTATATTATTAGGTTTGAACACTTGCTCTCAGCTTTCTCTTTTATATCTTTTATATGAAGTTTCTCTACTTTCGTTTTTGTATTAGTAACTTCCCTGTTTTTCTTTCAACTTTCTATTATATATTTTATCTTTCCCTCCATCATGTCTTATTTTCTTTTTTATTTACTTTCGTTAGCTTTTACTCCTTTCTCCTCAGCTTTCTATTTTCACTCATTAGTTTTATCTTCAATTTTACAATATTTCTCTTTTTCCTCAATTTTCAATCCTAATTAACTTTCTCTCACCTCTCACTAACTTTCTCTTTTCCTCACTAATTTGTTTTCCTTCGATTATCTCCTTTCCCTTTCTCCCTTTACTTTCTCTTATTCTACGTTTCACTACCATCTTTCTCCCCACTAATAATGTCTGAACTATCACCAATTCTATAGTAAGTTTCTCTTCAGTTTTCTCTTAATTTCTCAACGCCGATATATTTCACCGAGGAGACAGCAGGAGACCGTCTGTCACTTCCCTAGAGAGTGTGAGGGGCAATATCTCCAATTCTCCCAATGGTTCGGTTAATTTTTTTTCCCGATCTCCATCACATACCCACTACGTCATGGGAGATCTTCTATCTCTACTGTCGCTTCCCCACAGACACTTCCCTCAGGAGACGCGAGGAGAACGTCACGCACAGAGACAGAGATAGACTAGTCCAGCTTTACCCAATAGCACGTATTCTCTTGTTCTCCACGTCTCTAGTACACCGTAGGAGATCACTTGCCAGGAGACACCGGGAGAACGCGTCTCCACTATTTCACAGAGGCTGAGAAAGATATCTCCACACCGAAATTTTACATAAGCTGTTTTTGTCCCTCCTCCGCGTCTCCATTACCTCGTGGGAGATCTCCTGGGACACGGAGGACGCTTAGGACATGGCGAGAAAGAGGAGGACGAGGAAGACGGAGATTCCTGTACACGTCGCCCGTAGCCATGACGATGACGACGACCAGATTGATGACGATGAGGACGTGGGATTGTCTATGGGAGGGAAGGGAAGGGTTGGAAATATATTAGTTAACACTATAATGAGACTACTACTACTACTACTACTACTACTACTACTACTACTACTACTAGACAAAACCTTTCAGAATGACATCTAATACCGTAATAACTCCAAACTAATCATTTGAAATTCATCTTGTCGCCATATCTCAGTAACTGTGAATTACCCTAACTGCCTTAAATTACAAGTTAGTGAGTAGTTCTACAGATCCCTAATATGTTTAGCAAGATTTTCAGAGATTTAATTAATCTTTCACACTCTATAATAATGCCCCTTAATCCCTTAATAATCTCATTTCCCTAAAAAAAATAATTAGGAACTGGATATAATGCCCTGAATCAATCTGTCTGACCTAAATTATCGGGGAGTCGATTTAAACAAAGGTCCCTAGGCTTACGATGATTTAACAAGATCTTCGTAATCTATAACTCTATAATCTTACCTATGTCACCCCTTAATCCTGAAGATCTAAACTAAAAGGACTTAGGAAATAAAAACAAAGCCCTGAATCCCCCTAAATGCCCTGAACAACTACTCACTGCCACCAGGGATAAACAAAAAAAAATACCACCCAAATCTTCTGGGTTATTAACGTGTCATTCTTATTTATATCCCATCACCTAGATCCCTAACATGACACACAGGCCTCAGGGGTCATATACCAGACCCCCTGAGCTACCCTGAGACGCCCTGAGAAGCCCCGAGACTCCCTAAAACACCCGCCAGCAGACTCAGCAGACATTAAAGACTCCTCTCTCTGTAATAACAATAACAAAAGATAATCCAGACAATCAGAAGAAGTAACATTTATTGTCTCTCATAAAAATACACAGAGAGAGGTCGGAAGAAGAGACCCTGAATCATTCATCATAGGAGATCCAAAACCATCACCCCCTATTGGCTAGAGACCCTAAACAACCCTCAGGGATCGGAAACAAGGCCCTTAAGTATACCCTAGGACTCAAATTCGCCACAGACCTTAGAGCATATTATGTCACATCACTTATCTCTCTATGATAATCCCTATTCACTCCTTACTCCCCAGAGGATCTAAGTAAGCTCCTCTATTGGGATTAGGAGCCTTCTCTGTTAGCCTTGTATCATCCGACAAGCAGACTCGGCAATCCCGGTACATCTTTAATCTGGTATAAACGTTCAGACAGAGGATCCCAGTTCTAGTTGGTCCCAGTCATGATAAACGGCAATCTAATTTAATCATTGTAATTGGGAGTTTAGTTTTATTTAACTTACTGGGCCCTTACTGTAATGGGCTCCAATTCTAATAGGTCCAAGGTCTGATAGGTTTAAGCTGTAATAGGTCCTAGTTCTAATTGTCCCGGGTCGTAAAATCCTAAAAAAAAAAAAAAAATATATTAATAATAATAATAATAATAAATGAACCTACAGGGAACTTATAACAAAACAGAGTGATGACCTCAGAGACCGCCAAATATCCACCTCAGCCACCTCAGCAAACCTAAACCACTGAGACATATTATAGCTCTCAACTTATCCACCTTAATTAACTGGTTTTTCTCTTCTATCTCAGAGCCCTAGAAAATATGTAGGGAAACTCTTAGGACATAGGGAGAGTTGCCCTGAATAATCTAAGGGACATGGGGAGATATCTCACTAGATGTCCAGTGGATTAAGTAGACATATAATTCCAGGACATTTAGTAAGATATAAAGAAACTCGATGAATTATAAGATGGTGATAAAATTACCCCACCGGACTGAAAACTCCTCTTCCTCACGCCCCGTAACACCTTATCTCCTACCCCCCACTCTACCCTCTAGTAGATCCAGGAGTCACCAGGAGCATTGAGCCGCTCTCTCTCTCTCTCTTCAAACTACCCAATCACAAAGCATCTCCTCCTCTTAACTATCAACTCCATCTATAAACTTGAGGAACCAATGAAAATATGACTCTTAAATAACCACACTTATTAGATCTGAAACAAACCTCCTTCAGCAAACTACAGCAGAAGACGTTAACACTCACCGAAGTAGGAGCCGAAGCCTAGTGATGTCTGCTGTTGGTTCTTGTGCGTGTCTGCTGCTGCTCTAGATCCCTCAGCCTCACCTTCCTGGATGAACCTGTTCTGACTCGCTGATGTTGTTGTCTCGATGGCTGCCGGGGAGAGATAGTTGGTGGTGAGTGTGTGTGATGGTGAGGGAGATAGTTAGTGGTGAGATGGTGATGATGAGGGTGAGAGAGATGGTGCTGAGAGAGAGGTGGTGAGATGGTGGTGGTGAGGGGAGGAAAGATAGTCGGTGGTGATGTGAGAGTGCTGGAGATGGTGATGGTGAGGGAGATAGTTAATGGTGAGATGGTGGTGGTGAGGGTGAGAGAGATGGTGTTGAGAGAGAGGTGGTGAGATGGTGGTGGTGAGGGTGAGAGAGATGGTGCTGAGAGAGAGGTGGTGAGATGGTGGTGGTGAGGGGAGGAAAGATAGTCGGTGGTGAGATGGTGATGAGGGAGAGAGGGAGAGAGAGAGAGAGAGAGAGGGGGGGGGAAGAGACAGTGGTGAGATATTGGTAAGATAGTGGAGAGACAAACTGATAAATCTACATGAAAGAAAAAGAACGAAAGGGAAAGAAAGGAGTAAATATGTAGTGAAAAAGTAAAATAGACAGTAAAAGGGACAGACAGACGAAGAGACAGACAGACACAGAGAATGGAGGGGAGAAACGTCACACGTGTTCGGGCGATATCATAAAAAAAACTTCAGAATTATTAACAATCTTCTTGACAAACAACAACAAAAAAATGACTTAGGAGTATTTAGTGAGGGTAAAAATGACCCCCAGTTCCCCTCGGCCGGGCAGCTTCAACGGGGCCACTAGACCGATCTAATTCACACGTGACATTTTAACTAGCTTTTAATGAGCTGCCCCGAAAAATCTCTCTCTCTCTCTCTCTCTCTCTCTCCAAAAGAGCCTGATAAGTCATTGAATTTCTTCTTCCTCATTTTCTACCACCCACACCCTCCACCACCATCACCCAACACACTCCCCACAACCTCCATCACCCACCACCACCACCATCACCAATACCCACACACCCACACACCCACACCACCATCACCAATACCCACACACCCACACCACCAGCACCACCACCCACACATGGCTTCCTTCCCTTTCCACATAGACTAACCTGAGGGTCATTACCGCCACCGGCATTGTCTAGTAATCCTCTCAGCTACATTAACAACGTCACTTTTATCACGAAAATCTGCCATAATTGCCATCACGTGTTGCAGTGTTACCAGCTCGGAGATTCAGAGCCATTTTTATTCCTATTATGATGGTGGCAGCTGTAAGATCACTACACGCTCTACCTCCTCTTCGTTATCTCCATGGTTTAACTTTACCTCTTAGTGATCTTATTAAACCCAGGATGTTCTTAGGTGATCGTCAATATTCTTGGTATATTTTTGTCGAGTGTTAATCCATGTTATACCTACATGCATAGTAAGTAGTGTATAACAAAATAATTAGATAGATAGTTAAATATTGCAAAAGAGAGAGAGAGAGAGAGAGAGAGAGAGAGAGAGAGAGAGAGAGAGAGAGAGATGGTTCAACAGTCGTAAGTAAATATAAACAAAAATATCTATAAATCAAAAGTAAACAATACCAAATCTGCCAGCTGATAGTCTGTTATTCCCATTAACAGACAAAAAAATACCGACAACATACACAATAACGGACCCAACATATGATATACACATAGATCATACACACTGGTTGGAGCAATAGATCACACTACAATAAAATACACAGATTGAAGTATGAATTGGCTTCTGTCTTGGGCGTTAAAATTCCCGCTGCCGATTTTTTGTTCTAAGTGTGAGGAGAGGGAAGCGGAGTAAGGGGAAGAGGAAGGGGAAGAAAGAAGAGTACGGGGGAGGGAGTAGGAAGAGGAGGAGGAGGGAGTAGGAAGAGGAGGAGGAAGAGAGAGTGGTGGTCAATACTGTGTGTCCTCTTCCTTTATTAACTATTACCGGTTGTGTATTCCTCCCCCCCCCCTCCCTCCCGTCTCATTTATTAAAGGGAGAACGATGACGGGCTTGTAGTGTGTGTGTGTGTGTGTGTGTGTCGATTGAGCATAATTAAATTTCACCTCCACCACAGCCTCTTTCCTCTCCACCACAACCTCCTCACCTCTCCACCACAACCTCTCCACCACAACCTCCTCACACCTCCACCACAACCTCCTCACCTTCCACCACAACCTCCCACCCCCTCCACCACAACCTCCTCACCTCTCCACCACAACCCCCCACCCCTCCACCACAACCTCCTCACCCTCCACCACAACCTCCTGACCTCTCCACCACAAACCTCCTCACTCCACCACAACCTCCCACCTCTCCACCACAACCCCCACCTCCACCACAACCTCCCTACTTCCACCACACCTACTGCTCTCTCCACCACATGTGTTTCCTCCCCTCACTAATTACCACAGCTCCTGACCCATCAATACACTGAACCACGATAATAACACACTTCCCCTTCACATAATCAGCCGTACTGTGGGGTTCATTCATCCGCCTCTTCCCAGCGTTCTTAATACACATTCTACTTCCCCTTCTGTGTAATTTCAAACAACATTCTAAGTTTCTATTCATCCCAGACGCTTCATTTATCTCGTGCTTGGTTTATGTGAAGAATCTTATAGGTATTTTATATTTCTAGTGCATAAATGCCACAAGTATTTACACACACACACACACACACACACACACACACACTCACACACACTATTATTATTATTATTATTATTATTATTATTATTATTATTATTATTATTATTATTATTATTATTATTATTATTATTATTATTATTATTATTACACACACACACTAACTTCAGTACACATGTTTGATTACCAAGTTAAACCTCGTTGTGAGATGGAAGACAAGAACTTGAGTGTGTACTCTACTTCCTCGGGCATCAGCCGCCAGAGACGCCACTGTGCTCGCAAAAAAAAATAATCCAATAAGGTAATTTTACTCGTCAGGAGATTTGTTGAAAAATTTAATCAAGAGAACTATTGATCTGGGACAAGAATGGCGACACGGTGCTGGCAGGTGGTAGAGAGATGACAGTCACCAGTTAGTAGGGGTTGATGACAGTCACCTGGTAGTAGGAAGGATGATGACAGTCACTAGGTAGTAGGAGGGATGATGACAGTCACCAATTAGTAAGTGGTACGATAACAGTCACCAGGTAGTTGGAGGCAGACAAAAGTTCGTGGTACAACTAATGAAAATAAGTTGGTCGCTGTCGTCCTGGTGATGTAAGTGTATTCTTAGATGCTGATACAGTGCTTTAGAATCTGGTAATGTTGAAACTCCCTCAGGTTCAGGAGACCCTCACAAAGTTATGGGAAGAAGCAAGTGGAAAAGTTTGGTTGAGTGACTGATAGCACAAGATGATGGGGTCAACATTCACTAACTTGTAGGACCCACCAGCCAGGAATAACACACCATCGTCTACTATATTGTTCGAAATAGTTAACTGTAGTACATCTTAGATACAGAAAATAACTGTATCAGATCACAGTGTTTTCTTGCACCATATCACACAAAATAATTAAGATCATCGAACTGATAGCAATTATGGCTTGACTGATTTATTGACTGTCGATGTCTTTTATCCTATGGCTGATACTGCGACTGAGAGATCGTGGTGGTCATGGCTGGACGACCTCATGTTGGACTGGTCTAATTACTCAGCATTATTGTCTATTAGTGTGTGTGTGTGTGTGTGTGTGTGTGTGTGTGTGTGTGAGAGGTGACATGTATGGAGCATTTTCTAACCGACACCTTCAGATTCATTGTACTACACTTTAAATCAAATTATATTTTCGGGGAGACAAAATACATACCAAAAAGCCATTGCTATCAATCTCATCTACGGATGCAAAAAACTTTGTGCTTAGGTCATGATTGTGCACCATTCTTTATTATTTTGTTTTTTCCATTGTGGCTGTACTGTCATCCAAATACTTCAGTGCGTGTTTTCTGTAGCCAGACACTGTACCGTGTTTTTTAACGGTTAACAAATTTATTTACAAAGCTTGGAGTACAGTTTGCCTGTTCTGAGTAATTCAGTCAGGTCTTGACACTGAGGGTGGTGTTACTTCTCACTGCCACGCAGGACAGTGGTTCATATACTTTGGACGTCATATTCTAATTGAGGACTAATCAGTGTGGGCTAGTAAATTGTGTATAAACAGCAAGAATGTCTTCAAGCACCCTTGATTCAATGTAATAATTACAAAGTTCATGAAACAATAAGCCAGGTGGTCTACATCACATTGTCTGCTTCTGTCCTTATGCTGGCCATACCGGTACCTCTTGTCACAAAATTTTTCATGTTTACTAATGCTACAACTACCAGGTCTCTGCATTTCTCAGTTCTTCTAGATCAGAGTTCATGATTCTGACTTGAATGTTTTAAGTAGAGCATTGGACAGGCCAAGGTCACGGTCAAAATTTTCTTTCTTGCATGACTCATTGGCGAGTCTATAAGCACGGTCATGATACCTAATTCCAACATGGGACAGAATCCACACAGTTATCACATTTCTTTTAATTTCACAGGCAACTTTGGACATAGAACCTGACGGCCCGTCAACTCTGATAGACAAGTGAAGTTATGGGATCGACTGCTATACTAAAAAGGTCAGGGATAATTTTATTTATTTTTTATTTTTGTAAAGTCAGAGCTGGTAAACATATGAATATAATGTAGTGGGTGACATACGGCAGCCAATGGACAAAGACGAATACAAATTTGACGATATTCATAAAAGATGGACCTCAGCGTCATGTTGTTTACCTTCAGTGGTTGTAATTTCCATCCAATGTCAAGAGTTTTTAACGTCGTCCTTATAATATATTAATGTGTTAACTTAAAGTGTAGCCAAGCGAGTCTAGAGAGTTGTGTGTATACGGGTTATCTCTCTGTATCTCGCTTTATCGTTGGTGTGAAATCTTACGCAGTCTTACACAGTCGTTTCTTCCCTGTGTCTGTGAGTTACTTGTATAGTACGTCATTCCATATATCATTACATAGTTTGTTTTTTCCCTTATCACTGTATATTTGATACCATGTCTTAGATACATATATAAACATTGATGCTAAACATTAATCAAGTATTTTAGAGATATTGAGAGACAGATTAAAAAAACCATTTCATCCCTGACTATTCTTATGATTTCGCTGACCTGTTGCTCTTAACGTACTTCATAAAGTTGTTTGGTCTCGTTCATATTTATCCTGCGTTATTTACTCATGTCCTTCAACCTTTTGCATTCATGCTTGTAACTCTGTCCGGATGTGATGCAGATATAATGTTGTATGGATAACGAAGGTGATTTATGAAGGCGGGTGATGGAGTCCAAACTTGTGCTCACAGCCAAACTACGTTATTCAAAAACTTCCTCCAATACCGTGATGGCAGCCGGGTCTCACCTTGACTCAATCTTCTCTCAATATTACCCTTATTTTTTTTTATTATCGCCATCATCCTGTATAACCGACTATAAGACTTTACTTATTATTTTAGATGTCACAATAACTCTTCAATATGGTTGTTAATTGGAGTAACTAGTTTCTAATTGTTAAAATAAAAGTCAAAATAATTTTTTTTAATTCATTTCGTTTTGTTCAAGTTCTTTTTGTTTGGCGTTTTTTTATTCAACATTCAATCGAATATTTTTAATTGATTTGTTCTGTATTTGAACAACTTCTTAGGGACGCTCACTCACCCTAAATATTTAAGGGATCCTACTCACCCTGGGTATATTTAGGGCCCTACCTTTAGGGGCCAACTTACCCTGGATATTTGCTTTAGGTGTCCACTTACTGTATATTCTCCTTCATAACACACCCACTCATTCAGTATATCTATTTTAAGATCTCCCACTCGCTCAAAAATAATTCCACCAAAAATATTTTCACATTTTCACAAATGAATCCAAAAATAGTTCCACCGCATTAATTAAGGCCAAATAAATCTACCCAAAATTATTCTACTGCAAATAATTGTGTTAAAAATTTTCCCCAAAATAATTCCACCAAAAACAACCCTAAAGTTTCCGACTTTAATCCAAACTTCTTGTTTTAGGTACATTAATGACCTAAAATAAGGGGCCACCCACTCACCCGAAAAACCCCGCCAGGGGACGAAGGGCGGCTGGGAGGACTCTTGGTGGGCGGGCCGATGGGTGGAAGCCTTGGGTGCGAGCAGCTGTGAGGGGGCGGTGGTGGTGGTAGTGGTGGTGGTAGTGCTGGTGGTAGTGGTGGTGGTGGTGATCTCTGCAGGGGGAGGGAGACGGTGCGCGATTAACCACTCATGGTGCTCAAAGTGATGCTGTGTTGGTAAACAAAGATGAGCTGACTTGACACGTGGCATAGTGCTCAGTGGTGTGTTGATAAGCAGAGATCAGCTGACTCTGGACACGTTAGCAGTGTTTTGTGTCGTATTTAAAAAAGCACAAAAAATAAGCATGATTAATGTTAACTGGTGGCAAAATAGTTGACATAGTGCTTATTGATGTGATTAGGCAAACCGTAAAGCTATTAAAGGTTACAAGCATAAAAACATGCAGTCAAGAGAAAGGCAAAAATAACTCACCAATTGGCGGCATTAGTGATAAACAAATGACTAATACAAAATCACATAGTCCACGTTGATTAACAGGTAGAAAAAAAAATAAACGTAGCGACATTCCTGGCCAGACTGATGATAAAAACAAACAACACAGACTTTACAAACAACATGTGAGTGCAAGAAACATAACCATGGCTGTTGTGGAGTGGTTGGTACAGTGTTGCTCACCCGTGTCACCAGGTCTACAAAAAAGTGTTGAGTTAAGGTGGCCAAGTGCTGGGTGAGGTCATATAAACTTCTCTTTCAATAAAAAGAAAAAAAGAAAACAGAAGCTCTCTCGGTGTCTGGAATAAAACCGCAAACATTTTAAAACATCAGTTAGCTGTTGTTGTTGTTGTTCTTGCTGTGAGGCGAACATGTGGACGACGAAGATGAACTCTAGCACGAGCTATATCGAGCGTCTGGTGATTCCTTTCTCCATTCTGCAATGACACTTATGGAAGCCCACCTTTTACCTACAGTGGCGTTCATATGTGCTCGGAATACTGTAGTGGATTAACTTATCACTTAACAACTTTTATGACAATATATATAAGTATAAACCTTCAATCCTCGTCTATTCATCATGAACAAGTGACCTATAAATCACTGAGGTCAAAGGTCATATACACACTTACTACGAGTTTAGGACGAGGAAGGAACAACCTGAGCTATATAAAAGGTTTATAGATAGAAGAGTAAACCAAAATGTGAGAGACTCCGCCACCACACGAAAGAGGGAGATAGAGACTTATTATATAACATCATTGTCTTCAAAAAATAGCGAATCTGACGTATCACATGGGAGAACGTCTGGTTGAAAATACAAACACCAAACAAAAACATTTTCTACTACTTAAACATTGAGGAAATAAATTGATTATATAAAGAATATTAATATATAATGAAGTTTAATAATAATTGCAGATATAAAAAAAACATCTCCATTAGGTTTATAGGAAATAATAATAGAATGTAATCATGAAAACAGCGCCATTAATATTTTGATAATAAAGGTGAAAGGATTAAAGCATGGGAAACGAAATTAATATAAAAGGGATTAGAAAGATAAATAAAAGAATAATAGGATTAAATGGCAGAAAATGTAATAAGAGTATAAAATGAAAAGGATGACAATGATAAAACAGAGATTACTGACATGAGAGGATATTATACCCCAAAAATATGACAAATATGACGAAATAAACACGAAAACACAACATATATAAACAATAACTATAAATATTAAAACAAAAATATATATGACGGAAATTAATATTATAAACAAAAAGGTTAACATTTGAGTATACAGAAAACAGTCGATCCAGTTATAAACAAAACAAAAGACAGTCTATCAAGTACTAAACAAAACAAAACAAAAGACAATCGACCAAGTTATAAACAAACAAAAAAACAAAAGACAGTCGATCAAGTTATACACCAAACAAAAGAGAGTCGACTCAGATGTGTAGATAGTGATGGCGGTAATAATAGTAGTAGTAGTATTACCAGAAGTAGTATTAATGTTGATAATAATAGTATTTTTAATGTTACTACTATTACTTAAAACAGACACGTAAAATCTCTCCTCCTCGACTCACAACTGATCCTCTCTACGTGTATCCAAGACGTTTATATTTTTTCCCCCTAACAGAATTCTAAACATGGATCGTCTTTTTTCTAGTCTAGTTTCTACTCCAGGAAATTTAGTCCTAAGTCGACACGCTTAAGTTTCCCTCCCTCCTTCCCACTGATCCGGCGTCTCTCTCTCTCTCTCTCTCTCTCTCTCTGACAATCATCCACACAGCCTCTCTCATATTCCACTGTCATTTCTCAGCCACACACACACACATACACACGGAGGAAACGTTTTCAGAATTTCAGAACACTTTATGCCCAACAAGATCACGTGCCGGGAACCTTAACCAAAACAGAGTATTACGCGTGTATCCGACTTGTAAATCCATCTTGTAAATCTGTCTTGTAAATCCATCTTGTAAATCCAGTTCGTAAATCCAGGTTGTAAATTCTTCTTGGAACTACATTTTTTTTTTAATTTACCTTGTTAATATCTCTCTTTTTATCATGTGTTTTACGATTGCATCCACCTTGTAAACCCTTCTTCCATGTAAAAAGGGGGGTTTTAAATTCGTGTTTTTACTTATGAATCAATTTCCATAATCTACTGTATAAATTCATTATGTAAATCAGTCCTGTAAATCCATCATGTAAATCACTCCTGTAAATCAATCGTGTAAATCAATCCTGTACATCTAACGTGTACAGTAAATCCGCCGAGTAAATCCATGCACTTACCCCGCGTGTAATATAAGATACACAGCGCCAGCACGAGCAATCAGCAGCGCCTGGCATTCATCTCTACTCAATATGCCTCTGAAAGTTACATCGGGTAAGTTGATTTGTTAGTATTTTTCAAGTCACAAGAATTTACCAGGATTCACTAAAATAATACGAATGTAACTGCAAGTATCGAATACACACACACACACACACACACACACACACACACACACACACACACACACACAGGACTATCTCAGATAAATACCTCAATTATATATTGTATATTAAACCTTTCTTAAATTATTAATATTTACTGTAATATTCATCACAACATTTTTTTATTAAGACAATTATTAAAATTCACAACTCAAATTGCTTCTAAATATGTATATAAAAATAGTGGGCAGCATTGTGCGAGTGGGGTGAGAGTGAGGAGTGGGCAGCATTGTGTGAGTGGGGTGGAGGGCGTGGGCATCATTGTATGAGTGGGGTGAGATGGAATGGGCAGCATTGTTTGAGTGGGGGTGCGAGGGAGGAGTGGGGGTACGAAGGAAGAGTGACCAGTATTGTATGAGTGGGGGTGAGAGGGAGGAGTGGGGGTACGAAGGAAGAGTGACCAGTATTGTATGAGTGGGGGGTGAGAGGGAGGAGTGGGCCTGACAGTCGTTCAAGGAATTTCAATATAATGAAAAGCCAAGAT
>NW_024738086.1:717500-755000 GCF_018991925.1 Homarus americanus | reverse complement strand
GACTTAACCTAACCTAACCTGACTTAACCTAACCTAACCTGACTTAACCTAACCTAACCTGACTTAACCTAACCTAACCCGACCTGACCTGACCTGACCTGACCTGACCTCTACGCACTCACCTGGTCATGGGTAGTGTCCATGGTGACCGCTGGCTTGTGTGCCTTCACCTCCCTCGGGCCTCTGTACCACAACACCTCTGTAAGCGGGTAGGCGTGGAACCTGCAAATCATCCTCGCTACACCCTCCATCGCCACGCCTATACGCCCACTGCCTCCATCTTTCACGATTTTGGGAGGAACTGGAGGAGGAGGAGGAGAGGTGGAGGAGTTAAATAAGAGTGTGTGGAGGAAAGATGGTGTCAATTAGTTTGTTTTACTTTCATAATTTACGATTTACCCATGCGATCGATACTTAAATATATTAATATATTATTTTACATCTATAACTTACAATTTACACACAATCGTACGCTTGGATTTTTTCATTTACATCTATTTACACTTACAATTTACCTGACGTACAACTCACGACTTACATTTACAACAAGTTACGATTTACACCTACGATGTATACTTACAACTTAAGACTAACATATTACGATTTACTTACAATTTAACATATTACGATTTACTTACAATTTACGACTCACGATTTACACTTATAACTTAAGATTTACACTTATAACTTACGATTTACACTTATAACTTACGACTTACATATTACGATTTACTTACAACTCACGATTTACACTTGCAACTTACGATTTACACTTATAGCTTACGATTTACACTTACTATTTACGATTTACACTTACGCCTTTCAACTTACGATTTACACTAACAATATACGATTTACATTTACTAACGATTTGCACTTACAATTCTCACTTGCTACTTACTATTTACATTTACAATTTGCGATTTACACTTACAAATTACAATTTACAGTTTACGACTTACATTTACAAATTACGATTTACACTTACAACTTACGATTTACACTTACGCCTTTCAACTTACGATTTACACTAACAATATACGATTTACATTTACTAACGATTTGCACTTACAATTCGCACTTGCTACTTACTATTTACATTTACAACTTACGATTTACACTTACAATTTACGATTCACACTTACAATTTACGATTTACACTTACATTTTACAGAGAGGAGAATCCTCTTGCTCATGGTGGGAGGGACACCGTTACTGGCTATGCAGAGGAAGGCTCCGGTGGCGTTCCTGTCAACTGACTGCAGTGTCAAAGACCGTCCAAGATACTCGTCCACTGTGAGAAGGAAGTGAGTGAGTGAGTGTGGGGATAAGTGGAAAGGGGTGACAAAAAGAGTGGATGGGAGAGGGAAAGAGGCAGAGAGCCGAGATGAGACTGAGTGAGTGAGAGTGAGGATAAGTGGAAAGGGGTGACAAAAAGAGTGGATGAGAGAGGGAAAGAGGCAGAGAGTTGTGATGAGACTGAGTGAGTGAGTGTGTGAGTTAGTGAGAGTGGGGATAAGTGGAAAGAGGGTGAGAGAAAGAGAGAAAGAATGAGAGAGGAACAGAAAAGACATAGAGTTGTGATGGCACTGTGTGAGAGAGGGAGGGAGGGAAGGTGGGGGTTTTTTCAGTGTGTGTGTGTGAAAGAGAGAGACGGGGAGGGGGGGGGGTATATAAAAAGTCAAAGGATTAATGTATTTCTATTTCACATTTCTAGGGAGACGTTTGGCAAACATTAGAACTTTATAAAATTATTCAGAAATCTCCGGACTTGTAATAATAATAATAATAAACTTAACTACCGCATATAAACATAAATATAAAAAAAACTAAAAAAAAAATAATAATAATAATTGAAAAAAGCTAAATAAATATCCTCAAGCCACATGAGAGAAATATATACTTGAAACAGATAAAATAATTATGAAAAATAAATATACAAGGAACATCATTAATCCAGAATACGAAATAGAACAAGAGCATCAAGACAATATTATGAGTTTATTTGAGAATAAAAACATTTAGTCGGATTAAGAATATTTCAAGGATGTGGTATTGGGTTTTGGTGTTGGGTCTTATGTCTTGGGTCTCGAGTTTCAGGTTTCGGGTCTCGAGTTTCAGGTCTCGGGTCTCGAGTTTCAGGTTTCGGGTCTCGAGTTTCAGGTTTCAGGTCCCGAATTTCAGGTTTCGGGTCCAGTTTCAGGTCTCGGCTCTTAAAATTTAGGTTTCGGGTCTCGAGTTTCAGGTCTCGTGTCTCGAATTTCTGGTCTCGGAGTCGTTGGGAAGAGAATTCACCCCCGAGCGCTACATCTCCACCCAATTGCCTTCGGGACAACTTTGATTCTTAATGATGATGTCGGTGGAGGCTGTGGGGGGGATGGGAGATTGGTGGGAGAGAGTGAGAGGAATGGAAGTTTGGGTGGTAAGAAGAGAGGGGTAGGAGGGAGGATGGGAGAGAATGAGGGGGATGGAAAGTTCATTGGTAGGGGGGTGAGGGAGGGTGGAAGGGTTTGAGAGTGAGGGGGATGGGAGAGTAATTGGTAGAGAAAGAGAGGATGGGATGGAGAGAGAAACTGGTAGAGAGGACAAGAATGAGAAGGATATTACGATAGAGAGAGCAAGAGAAGGAGTGAGAGACAGAGGAAGTGAGACCACATTCCTCTACACAAAGAAATTCTCACTTACTCAAGAAAAATATAGATAATATTATAATTCTTTAGTAACTCTTACGAACCAAAAAATTTCTATGAATAATCCAAATCTTAAATAAAAAATCGCATTTTTAGTTGTCTTTGATGTCCGTTCGTTTGTAAGTCCCTATGTTTCCGGTTTTTTTCCGTCCCGTCTTTCTGTCCCGTCTTTCTGTCCCGTCTTTCCGTCCCGTCTTTCTGTCCCGTCTTTCCGTCCCGTCTTTCTGTCCCGTCTTTCCATCGGCTTTTCCATCCCATCGTTTTTCAGTCCTTTCGTCCAGTCCGTTTTTCCGTCTTTCCGTCCAATGCATCTCACCCGTCTCACCCGTCCTTCCGTTTAACTATTTATTCTTCCCCTCCTTTCTTCCCTCCGTCCGTTAGTCTGACTCAATATTCAACCAACAGGAAGTGTTCGATCCACCGCTGGCAGCAATCGACAAGGTGTATATGAGGTATTGTCGGTGATGGCTGTGTGTGTGAGGGAGAGAGAGTCGTCCTGGCGTCCAAGATCTCTCTCTCTCTCTCTCTCTCCCTCGTGTTGCTGTTTATCGTAATGGTTTATTGTTTTAGATGAGTTATTGTCATCGAAAATTCTCTCCTGCTCGAACATAATACTTCATAATTTCCTTTCATAAATCTCACCACAATTACCTTTTAAGGAATATACACGAATGAAAATAAAAGGAAATATAAGAAAAATACTGGAATGAGAAAAAATTGTACAATGTATGGATGAAAATATTTTTAAAATATCAAGAAAAACATCAGGTGACAACTGCAGTCGCCTACTCACCACTCAGCGTGGAGTTTAGGTTGAATCTTAGCCCGTCTTCTCTTACCCAGCGTATGATTGGATGAGGGTCTCCGTGAGCGTCACACGTCATGAATACGTCACTGCCCTCGTCTACTGTGGAGTCACTGCTGCTTGCGGCGTCATCAATCACTGGAGGCTCTGGAGAGAGGAAACAAATGGGATGTGGTTACGGAAATGCGATAATGAGTTACGAGGGTGTGAGGGAGGGGTAAACAGAGGAAGCGAGATCGAGGCGATACAGACAGAAAGACGGTAAGGCAGACAGACAGACAGAAAGACAAAATCGGAGATACATTGACAGTCAGAAACAGAAAATAGAAAAAAACATAAAAAAAACAAGAACAATAAAAAAAAACCAAGTCGTATTACAGCTGAAGCCAAAATGCCTTAGAGGACTCAGCAAACTCCATGAAGGACAGAGAGACGAATTAGGGACAGATTTAACGACAGGGAAGAGACACATAGACGTGATACGTTAAGAGAGAGACAGAGACACATAGCCGTCCGCCAGATCCACTTAAGCTGATGAGCCCACGAGATAAAGTGCAAGAGAGAGTTAGTAGTATCCAAGTCTACGCCCATTCCAGCGGTTCTTCATCCACGATAAATGTTACCCCTGGAGAATATTCATAGAAAATGGGTCTAAAACTACTAATAGAAAACGCTCGTTGGAACTAATGTGTATATTTAATTAGTACAACCACCCAAAGAAATGATATCACTATTACCTGAAACGTTTAGTCAGAAAGTGGTATCTGTTATCAACTAAAATCACTTTATTTTCGCTTTTATTTTATCGAGGTGGAACGAAATTGTGTAAAATAGTAACAAATTAATTAATATATATTGAACCTGTGATATATAAGACTCACAATACCTGTCATGATATATAAGACTCACAATACATGTCATGATATATAAGACTCAATACATGTCATGATATATAAGACTCACAACAAGTGGCATGATATATGATCAATGTCGTATATTTTTTATAAAAGATTTAACAGGTCATCCACCTATTCCCTCTCCCAACCCCTTCTTTTATTCCCTCCAGCCCCATTTTCCCGCCACATAACCTCGCCACATCTCCCTTCCTGCCCCTTTCCTACCGCATCTCTCCTTCCATCTAACCCTCTTCCTTTTCCTCCCCTTCGCCTCTCTTCCAGCCCCCCTCTTTCACTTCAGTCCCCTACATTCCCTTCCAGGCCCTTTTGCACTTGCCCTTTACCACCACCTTTCGTCTCCTTCAGCCCCCACCCCACACAACAGCCCCCTCCTCCTCCTCTGTTTCAGCCCTCTCCCACCTGGACCGTCAGTCCTCGTTGGGAGACAATAACAAATCGATCAGCTGATGAAGGTAGGGGCGAACAATGGGTCTATTTTCTTTATATTTCTTCAATAGACGTGTGATGAGGGAGCAATCGCTGCCAACACACAGACAGACAATTCCAGGGGAAAAAACTTATTTATTCTCACAGGTTTGACGAAAAAAAAAATGACTAGCTTAGTAAACTTCATACTGTACATATTGGGTGAGGATTCTTTAATATTTAAATCAAATGCTTAGCTATGTCACGATGGCTTTTCTCAATAATCAGCTTGGGTTGTACAGATAGTGAAATTTACCTTGAAAAAAAAAATAATGATAAATTTTACAGGTGTGTGAATTTTATCTTCGTTTGTGTATTTAAGGATTGAAATCCCCAGTTGACCAGTGAGTTAGTGAGTAGTGTTGTATGTATCTCTCTTTACTGCGGCATCTGTCTGTCTTTCCCTCCCAAAAACTTAACATTTTCCACGTCTCAAGAACCATCGAGTCAAATATGCTAAAACTTTACGTAAATGTTTGCTTAAAAGGCTGTCTTTCAAATATTCGTCTGAAGTCTGTGTTTATCTTGCATGAAGTCTGTAATTGTTGTAAGGATGATTAATTCTCCATGTCTTATCATCTGAAAACTTCCACTAAGGTTTCATGGTAGTTTGTGATAAGTTTCCTGGTGTAGGTCGGCCTCTGAGGGTGGTGTAGGTCGGCCTCTGAGGGTGGTATTTGTAGGCTTTGGTCTCAGCGTGTATTTTTTGTGTCGGTCCTCAATGTGGTGATTTGTAGGTTTGTCTCTGAAGGTGGTATTTGTAGGTCTATCCTGGTATTTTGCAGTTTGGTCTCTAAAGGTGGTGTAGGTCATTCTCTGAAGGTGGTATTTGGTAGTTTGTCTCTGAAGGTAGTATTTGTAGGGCTCTGTCTCAAAGGTGGTGTAGGTCAGTAGCATATGTCATTCAGGTATGTTGTAGTAACCGCGTTTATGCCATAATCTGAGCCTGAATCCTAATCCTGAGGACCTACCTGGTGTGGCTTTCTCTGTTTGAGCTCCTCCCTCTCTCCTTGGCCTCCAAATATGAGGAAAAAATGTTCTTTATGTTTTTATCTATGTTATGACCTACCCAGAGTGACACGAAACAAGAAAACATATGGAATTGACCTTTAATATTCTGATGCAATTTGGAGGAGTCAAGTGGGCTGCAGTGAGACAGGTGGCCAGCCACCAGGGTGCCAGTAAAGCCCAACACTAAAACGGCCGCCAAAATAGCTTCGAAATCTTACTGGGATTATACCTTGAATAGCCAGCTCCAGTTAATTCTAAAGTAGGGAGACTTAAACGAATTCATGAATCAGCTGGGGACTGAGAATTTAGACCTGAGCCTTAAACGGCTCCACTGCCACTTATAAGATGGATATTACCTGTAGAGATGATTGAGTGTTTAATTGCCGCTCCAGATGGCGTCCAAAAATGGTGACATTTCTCAGACTCTTTTGCCATCTTTCTTATTCCCTACCCCCACCCTCTCCCTTCCCTCCCCTCCCTCATTTCTGAGTGCAAAACCAAAAAATAAATATAATTTTTTTCAGGTCTTTGAACAACGCTCACTACTAAAATGAGAGGATGAATTAAAAGCTAAATGGAAGGTTAATTACTATGACGTCACCTTCTGTTTTTACCATCTTTAAACAACTGCGGCTTTTTACCAATATAAACATCACATGGGTTTCCAGCTGTCACCAAAGCTAAATATGTTCCCTTAGTAACTGGTTCAGTTTTAGCTTCTAAACCGACAGTGTGGTGACAATTATGTAAGAGACAGACCTCTGGCGTCCGTATGTCTGTTTTGGATATAGCCATTAGGAACACCAAACTCTCTCACCAGCTTCTCCTGTTGTAAAAGGCCATTTCTGTGGCTCATAGTTCTTGTAGTTGTGTGTTAACAATCCAGACTGAGAGCCTGGCACCGAGGCTCCTGCCACACGTCAGGCGGCCACAACCCCCAAACATGACCAGGGTCGAGGGTCACAACAGGCTACTTAATTCTTACCTTATGTTACCGAGTTAATGTAAGTGTGTTTGTTCTTCCTGTATGTGTATCGCTCTATGTTCCTCATACCGACAGGCAGAAACCAAATATTCTTCATTACTGGATATGCAGAAACTAAATGTTCTCATTACCGACCCACAAAGAATATGTTCTCTATTAATGGACGCAAACTGAATGTTCCTCGATACTGATCTACAAATACTGCGCTCCCATTACGACGCACAGCATTTTTTTTCTAAAAATATGAGTTCTTGTTCATGGACCTTATTTTCGAGTCAGCTCACCGGGGCATGAATATTAATAATTTTCCTTATAGTAAATATTGAATGTTTAGGCTTGATCGATAATATCATATCTTATTCAATAACATGCGTTAATAAACATTACCATATCCTTTACAGTTGGGAGACGTACCTTTAAGTACCGAAGCAGAACAAAACTATTATTCATAGTTTTTAAAAAGCGTTATTTATGTGTCAGCTTGAATTATTATAAGTACAGAGCTCATATGACCATCTGTGCGCAGCGCCTGGATGAGCTAAATAAACTTTTCTATGTAATTTTCTACTTATTTGGGGATCACTAAAGCTGAGATGTACGAGTTTTAATTAAGCCTGACTCATTGTTTAGGTTGGCGGTTGTGGTGATGGTGTAAGTAAAGACCACAGCTTGTGTGGTGCTCGATGTTCTTGCACGGCGCTGGTTTAATTGCACCGCGCTATCATCACCAGTAAGTAAGGGGAAAAAGATCTGTAAAATTCTTGCTGATTATAAAGTTTGAGTTTTGATGGAGTGATAGTTTACCCTCTCCTCATCTTCGTCGCTTTGAATTCATTCTCCGCCATTGCACTGTCAATCACCTTTTATCGCGCTCATTTTACGCCTGTCTGTTCCTTCCAGGTAAACCCCCTCAATTATGCTGTCTTGTTCCTCTCCGCACTTTTTCTATGCTGCCTCTTCCTCCTTTCGATCTTTTCTCCCTTTTCTCTCCCTCTTCTTTCCCTCTCCCTTTCCTCAGCCCCTCTTGTCTCCACTGCATTTCTGCCTCTTTCTCTGCCTCCCCACCTCCTCCTTCCTTCTCTTTCTTCCTTCCTTCCTAACCTCCCCTGCCTGCCTCCCATTCCTTCCTCTCCCTCCTCCTCTTTCCCCAGTCCCTCTTACTCCAGTGCTTGCCTCTGTCATTTCTTTCCTCCCTGCCTCCTTCCCTCCCCCTGCCTCCCCCTCCCTCCTATCCCACCTCCCTTCCCTCCCTCCTTCGTACTTCCTGGGCTTGGTTTCTTGGCTCTCTCTCCTTTTCCTCCTCCCCCCTCCTTTCTCCCACCCCCTGTGTTTGCCTCCTGCTCCCCCCAGATTCTCCCTCCCTCTCCCCTCATCCTCCTCCCTTCCCTCTCCTCTCTCTCCACCCACTACCACTCTGCAGATGACCTTAGCGCTAAGAGCCGTATTTTTTACTCTGTCCCAACTTTTACACCGTATTTCTTCCTTTTCTCCTTTTTTCTTTCCATCTTTCTTCCTTCTCCTATTTCCTCTTCTTTTCCTTCTCGTCTTTCTGCTTCTTTTCATTTCTATTTTTCCCATATTTCCTTTTCTTCTTTTCGTCATTCTCGTCCTCTCCACCTCCTCTTTTTTTATATCACACTTCTCAACTCCTCCCCCTCCTTCTTTTCCATATCCTCCTCCTCCTCCTCCTTCTCATATTCATATCTTCCTCCTACTCCTTTTTCATATCCTCCCCCTCTCCACCTTTCCCTTCCCTTTCTCTAATCATTATTTATCCTTCTATTTAGTATCATTCTACTTTACATTCTCTCCTACTTCTTCTGTCTCCTTCCTCTCACTCTTTATTTACTCTCATCATTATTTATCCTCACCTCTCCTCTCTCGCTTCCCCTCTGTCCTCACCCTCCTCATCCTCCTCACCCCCCTCCTTCCTCACCTCTCCCTTAAGCGTATTTACTCTCCCTCTATACCGTGTTTACATTACATACGTCTAGTTGGACACAACCTGATCTGTGATCCTGGTGCTCTCTCTCTCTCTCACTAACAGCTTTACAAATCACGGACGCATTGACGGACGCATGAATGGACGATCGCACGGACGGACACTTAAACGGAGAGAGTAAAAGTCCACGAGCCAAGACACAACAATTTCTCTTAATCTGCCGTTGACTGTGATATAGCGTTAGGTATGTTCCTTTGGTTAACGCATTTCTAAGGTTCACTACTAAGTCAGGTTTCAGTCTGTGGTCAAAGTTGTGAGACAAGTTGGAAAAAGTATAAATTCGTTCCTTTTCAAGATAGGAATTTTGATTCATAGTCTGAGATCGATGCTAAGAAAATTACTTTGAACAAAATAACAATAGCAGATATAATTTTAACTTACATGATATTAATTGATCATAGAAATAGCGAACATAATGTCTAATATAAACCTGATAACTGACCCGGTGTGTGTGTCTGTGTCTGTCTGTCTGTCTGTCTGTCTGTGTCTGTCTGTCTGTCTGTCTGTGTGTGTGTGTGTGTGTGTGTGTGTGTCTGTCTGTCTGTGTCTGTGTGTGTGTGTGTGAGTGTGTGTACTAACAAAACTAGACCTTCATTAGTGATGGTATTTCAGTCAACTTGTTTTAGTCGACAGGTGTTGTACTGGGTTCACCTGTTACACCTTCCACTGTTGACAATAGAAGCTACACCTGTAAAGCCTCATGCTCTTGAAGACTCTACCTAAGACTCACTAAATCATTATAGGTATTAACCCATCACAACCTTCAGGCGTGTGTGACCAACTACATGTGTCCTCGACCTGTTGGATGACGCCCAGGAAGAGGTCAGACAGGTGGGAGAATATTGATCACGTCTGTCCCTGTATATCAAGCACAACAGGTATTGGACATGACGCTCTCTCTTGCCAGTCGTCGTTCTGAGTCACCTTTCGCAGCCTCATAGATTCAACTTTTAATAGAGTTGTAAAATTCCTTCGCTAAAATATGGTGACTGATAAGGTTATTTGGGTTAACTGAAGATTATACTCCTCATCCTATTTTACCAGAAGATTAACTACTCTAATGTTATTTGAGACGTTACGTTAGGTTACGTTAGGTTACGTTAGGTTACGTTAGCTTTAGAGTGGTTGTTCCTGAGTTGATATGAGGTTGAGTGTCTATTGTCCAGGTGATCCAGTTATTGTCTTCAGTGTAGGAAGCTGCAGAAACAAGTGACTGTCAACCTTTTCTTGTTGTCATCATCTTAGAGAAGAAACTATCACCACCTGACTATTGATCACTTTTACCTGTGATCCTCCAGTAGAGAAGTGCATTATATCCGCCTTGTTCTCACTTCAACAACACTTTTCTGAGGACAATCGTGATTTTTGGCATTTAATTTTCCCCCCAGACTTTGCTCTATACACACACACACACACACACACACACACACCATGACACAACATCTGGTACGCGCACAAGTACCATTTGTCTCGCACTTGACCAAGGATGAGGGTTAACTGTGTCAATCATGGTAAATTGCTTGTTCATTCCCGCCATTAACATGATATCCGCATCACACCCACCCACCACCTGCTGACTTCATTACTATCCTCATCACCACATCACATCACATTATTCACAACAACAACAACAACACAGTCCCCCTACAAAAATACACACAGCCCTCTTAAGCTACAGAAGGTCTACGGAAATGGTATTCAGTTTATAGGTAAATAATTATTTTAGCTCCATCTTCCTTGACTGAGCAACTACAAGATGTCTACAGGATAGTTGACTGAAGCCATAGTTTCCAGCTTCAAGTTTAATAGTAACTTCCTGTGACGGGGACCTCTCGTGACCCTGACCCCTGACCTAATATAGACTGTTGTAATGATTTATCCGTCCTAATTTGACTAAACAGTGACGTATCCCTCCAAATCAATCTGAACGGCTAAGCGCCACATCTACTGACGCAGTGAAACCTCTCTCAGTAGTGGTTGTGTGTTTAGTTCGGTACTACACTTGCTGATACACCTAGTATACTGTGGCTAGTGAGTGTAGGTGATACGACCAAAGGTAAAGATGTGTGGCTACTTCTTCTGTACAGCATGTTGTAATTAATGTTATTGAACGTGTGTGTGTGTGTGTGTGTGTGTGTGTGTGTGTGTGTGTGTGCTCGCTGCCTCTGTGTTTACACTTCCAGCGACAATATTGCCTTGTGTCACCACCCTCCTCCTCCTCCTCCTCCGCCCTTAACCCCCTTAGCCCTCCATGCCATCTGCCGGTTTTGCACACACACACACACACACACACACACACACACACACACACACACACACACACACACACACACACACACACACACACACACACACACACACACACGTCCACCCACTCTACACCCACCTTCTGCACACCCCTCCACATTCAGCTACTCCACGTCCATCTACTGCAGAGGAGGAGGAGGAGGGGAGGAGGAAGGAGTTAAGACGAAGACGATGTGTGGAAGGGAGGTAAGAACGGAGGAGAAGAGGAGGAAGAGGAGCGGTAAGGAGGAGAAAGAAGACAAATAGAGATAAAATAATAACAATAATAAAACGTTTATCAACCACGAGTCACTCAGTCAAATACAGTAAAATATTGATCAAACGAGAACCTATACTGTGTGGAAGAGTTAAGTAACGTTTAAGTTAGGTTTAAGTAAGATTTAAGTGAGGTTTAAGTAAGGTTTAAGTGAGGTTTAAGTAAGATTTAAGTAAGGTTTAAGTGAGGTTTAAGTTAGGTTTAAGTTAGGTTTAAGTAAGGTTTAAGTAAGATTTAAGTAAGATTTCAGTACGATTTAAGTAAGATTTAAGTAAGATTTAAGTAAGATTTAAGTCAGGTGTAAGTAAGGTTTAATTAAGTCTAAAATCCCGTTCTCTGGTCACCCACACTCTATCCCTGAAGAGTTTATTGTCTTATGCTAAATTACTACAGGATAATAGACTTAAGTATGAACAGTAGGCATTATTGTTCGTATTATATTTGTTTTGTCTCTGGTAAAAAATACTCGGGAATGATTTAGTCTTGGCAGGAGTTAACTCGCAGTAATCTTTCTCTTTATATCATTCTATTTCATTATTTTCTTCCTTCATTATTCATTCCATTTGTTTTATTATTTTCCTTTGATCATCTTCGTTTATATATCATTCTATTTCCTTCTTCTCTTCCCTCATCATTCCCTCTCCCTACAATTATCGTGTTTCACCTACAACTGTAAACTTTCCCTCTCTGCTTCCTCAATCATTCCCTGTTATTCCTTTCCTTTCTTTTCCTTTTCCACCATTAACGTTGCATAGAATTATCTTCGCCTCTTCCACCACCTCCTCCTCCTCCTCCTCCGTATTCCCTTATTCCCTCGTTATCACTGTGTTCCTGCTTCGTAAATTCATCAGATATTTTGCTCTCATACATCAGGAAAATGACACTCAATTATCTCACTCTCTCCCTCTCCCTTCATTCATTCATATTCCTCCTCTTCTGCCTCTCTGCATTTAATTTGCGTCTCTCTCTCTCTCTCTCTTGTCTTCCTTGTTTTACTTCTCCGTTATTATGTTATTCTTGTTATTACCCCGTTTATTACCTTCGTTTTCTTATATTATTAGTATCTATCTTTCTATCTATCTAACTATCTATCTAAACGAATAGATAAGTTGATAAATGAATCGAAAAATATATATAACGATAGATATATAGACACAGACGCAGATAGATAGATAGATAGATAGATAGATAGATAGATAGATAGACAGATAGATGTGTCATTGCAATTTCCATTATTTCTTACAGACAAGTTATTCCTCAAATCTCTCAGTTCTCATCTTTATCCATTATTTTCCTTTGTTACTCAATTTATCACAGCTTTAATCCCTTGTCTTCCCTCCCTAATGATGTACAATACTGCAGTGTCACACCCACCCCCTGAGCTCTCTCTCTCTCTCTCTCTCTCTCTCTCTCTCTCTCTCTCTCTCTCTCTCTCTCTCTCTCTCTCTCTCTCTCTCTCTCTCTCTCTCTCTCTCTCTCTAGAGCCCCCCCCTCGGGGAATGTCAGCAACACACACAATATAATAGTAGTAGTACATCACCTTTAGTAAACATGGTATGCATCAGTGGTAGTAAACTAGGTGCGGTAGGTAGTGAGGCAGGTGTGAGGTGGCGGGTGAGGTGTGGTGAGGAGGTGAGGCAGGTGAGTGGCAGGCATGCAGGTGAGTGTGGCTGGGGTGAGTGAGGGGCAGGTGAGTGCAGGTGAGCAGGCAGGTGAGTGTGGCAGGTGAGTGTGGCAGGTGAGTGTGCCAGGAGGTGGGCAGTGAGTCCAGGTGAGTGAGGCAGGTGGTGTGGCAGGTGTGGCAGGTGAGTGAGGCAGGGAGTGGCAGGTGAGGGAATTCTTAACCTGTGGAGAACCCTCACTCTATCACTTCCTACTCCCCCCCACCTGGTCCCTTGAGACGTTCCACAGGCGAGAGATCTGGCGTGAGGATCCTGTGATGGACGGGGTGTGTGTGTGTGTGTGTGTGTGTGTGTGTGTGATCTCTGCTCTTCCGTCTCGTCTTCCTCCCTTCCTCCCTTCCCGTCCTCCCTCCGTCCTTCCCTTCCTCCCTCCTTGTCATTAGGTTAAGTTACAGTAGGGAGTAATGAGGTGATCCCTGAGTGACATGTATCGCAATTGGCCTTTATTAGTGTTTTAGTAGAGTGGTGTGAGGCATTGTCATTTACAACTACCGCAGCCGGACTAAACATTTCATGACGCCCTTTTGTGTCTGATTGATCTAAGTGTTAGCCACCTATTATTAACATTAGTGTAGTATAGTCCCCGTCACTAGTGCTCTTACAGGGGCTCGACATATAAACATTCCACAGATCATTACATTGAGGTGTTTGTTTTAATATTTTTTTACTTTGATTCCGTAGTGTGAGTTTCCTTATGTCCAATGTAAACAAACACAGCGCTACCACACGCACTAGTGAAGGTGACTGTACGTGAGGGGCTAAGCGCTGTTAGGTTAGGTTAGGTTCACTGTGTCGAGTAATTTCTGGAGTCTGGTTCATAATGGTCAATATAGGTCATATGAGTAGAGAGTTATTAGATATTACTTGTTTACACACACACACACACACACACACACACACACACACACACACACACACACACACACACACACACACACACACACACAGTCTTCATTTGCGTCACTTTTGAAGGAGACAGTTAACATAATTGATGTCGTCTTCAACACTGTTTCCTGTCGTTACGAAATTTTTTATTTGGTGTGGTGTGGTGTGGTGTGGTGTGGTGTGGTGTGGTGTGGTGTGTTGTGTTGTCCCCGTACACATCAATATAAGCTCTCTACGTCCATACCACGCTCATTCGTTTGGACAGTATTTATACGCAATTGAGAGACGTCACTGAGACACCCTTACGGATTTATAACATGTATACTGCTATGACGTTCCACAGTAGACCCCCTAAAATCCATGTAGTTTATCTCTCTCTCTCTCTCTCTCTCTCTCTCTCTCTCTCTCTCTCTCTCTCTCTCTCTCTCTCTCTCTCTCTCTCTCTCTCTCTCTGCGCTTCCTTACAGCCCAGCAGCACCAATCAGCAGCAGCACCTCCTTCCCTCTAAATCACTGGACGCCATACCTGCTGGCCATTCACCTGTATGATTGCTTCTTCAATGTCATTTATTACGTGCCCATCACTTTATCCTACACATCTTCTTGGCCTTCCCCTTCTCCCTCCTGTCTCTCTCTCTCTCTCTCTCTCCTTCTCTCTCTCATATATCTAAAACATTCCTCTTTCTCCATTCTCACTCCACTCAAGGTAACACTTATCTCTCCCCGTCTCTTTTCTCTACTTACTTTCATTACTTTTGTTCACTTTCACTGTTAGATTTCCCCTTTGTACAGTATACACACTCCTACACACTTATACACACTCATGCACCGTCACCCTCACTTTCACCTCTCCATCACCCTCACTTTCACCTCTCTCCATCACCCTCACTTTCACCTCTCTCCATCACCCTCCCTTTCACCTTTCTCCCCCCCTCACTTTCACCTCTCTCCATCACCCTCACTTTCACCTCTTACTTCCCCCCTCCCTTTCACCTTCCTCCCTCCCTCTCACTTCCACCTCTCCACCCTCACTTTCTCCTCTCACCTTCCCCCTTGCTCTCACCACTCGTATTTCCCCAACCCTGAAAATATTAAACAACTGTACAGTAGTTCTAACACATCCTTAACGTCAACCTCTATTCTTCTAGCGGCTAGTTCATCTCTTCCCCAAACGACTGTAACCTAAGTCACTAACTACCTAAAGAGAACTCTGGTGTTGATAATTATCCCCAAAGATTAATTTTCAGTTTCGTAAAAAAAAAAAAAAAATAAATAAATAAATAAATAAATAAATAAATAAATAAATAAATAAAATAAACACACTCAAGACTTTCCTAAAACAAGAATATGTTTACTCAAGGTCTGGGTGTATCTGTGTTTATACTGCCTGAGGGTGTTGTGGTTGGTAGTGTGTGGTAGGCAGTACTTCAACCTAACCGCAAGTACTGTATGTTTGAGTATATGGGAAAGTACTTGTGTATTGGGGTTCCTGTCACTACGCTGCGTCTGTTAGTTTGTCAGTCAGTCAGTCAGTCAGTCATAGCAATTCTTAGCTACTGACATCACTCTCCTGTACTAGCTTAGCCATCTCATTAGTGTGAACAGGTATACTCAACCACACCTGTGCACATAACACCTGATCATTTTTCCCTTGAGATATATATATATATTTTTTTTTCTTTTACGACTATAATTTTTACATTTAGCTTGTTAATTATTATACGCTATTATACATTATTATCATACTAGACAATAATTATAGGTTAAGGATGATAGGTCTTTCTGCGTGATTGTATTTATTTAATGTTCAATAATTAATCGCCCTCAAATATATAAATAATAATAATAATGATAATAATAATAATAATAATAATAATAATAATAATAATACAGCAGTAGTAATAAAAAAACAATCAAACAGCTTCTGTGAGTGTGAGAACGTCTGGCTTAAAGTGACATTAATGACGATAGTTTCCCTTCCCTTCCCTTCCCTTCAGCTCTCCCTCCCCATCACCCCTCCCTACCCATCACCCCTCCCTCCCCCTTCTTTCCATTTATCTCCCCACCACCCCTCCATACCCCTACCCTTCCTCATTGGTCGTTTCCTTCATTAATTTGTTTTCTGTTTATTTTTATCTATTTTTCTTGTGTATTTTTTCTGATCTTTTAAGTTCACATTTTATTATTTATTTGGTATATTTATATTGTTCTTTTTATCTTCACATGGTTAAATTGTTTGTCCTATTATGTTTTCTTTGTTATACTTTTTCCTTTTTATTTTTCATCGTTTTAGTGATATTTTATATTTTAGTTTCGTTGTTTTATTATTTGAACCGTTAATTTTTAATATTTGTTATTATTTCCGTTTTTATTTTACATTTATTGGTTTATTATTCCTATTTTGATACTTATTATTTTATTGTTATTTTAAATTATTCTGATTAATTTTATTATTTATTTTATTTTTTTGTTAATGGAGGGTAATGAATGACCAGCGAGGTGTGAGAGGTCAACATCAACGTCTGGTTTATGTGTTGTCATGTTACGCACTTGGCCATAATTAAACTGATTAATTATTATTCTAGTTTAGTGAAGAAGTATCGTTGTCATATTACGCACTTGGCCATCATTAAACGGATTAATTATTATTTTAGTGTAGTGAAGAAGTATCAAGTCGAGGTTTTGTTAAGTTATTACGGAACGTGTTGTCACTCCTACGAGAAAAGACGAAATTAATGATTAATGTTTAACTTTATTAATTTCCTTCCCATATATTCATGACATTTTAAGTTAGTTGAAAATTATATAAACAACAATAATTGTTATGTGATGCGGGGCTAAAATACAATGAAAGTTTATGAGGTCGACGGTTGAGCCTGTGTCAGGTGTCTCCGGCGTCTCTCTCGTTCGCTCAAGTTTATTTTTTAAATTTGTTCCAAAGTTTTGAGTTCTTGGTAATAATACTATCATTATCGAGACTGAGGAAGTGGAAATTGTCGCCCCAGTGTGATTTTTATCTTCGTGTGGTAAGTACTAGTGCTGAAATATCTAATTTTTCTTATTTCTTCCAGAAGCTTCTGCGGGCGTTCAGATTTCAATACTATTATTTCCTTATCTTTCAAAATAATTTTATGTAACTTATAGTTCTATTAACTTTTATATATTTTTGTCTATTAACTATATTTATTGTATTATTGGGCGTTAATCTTTGAAACTAATGAAGACTATCAAGAGAGTGATATTTATTCCGTGACGTCATTGAATTGTTGGAGTATCTGGGTGCAGGATTTGTTCTCAGTTTGTTCTGATATTTTCGTGCTATAAGTGTATTCAAGTGAAATTTTATGTTTGAAAGTCTTGTAGGAAAATCGGTATTTCCCCACCCGATACGAGACTGGTTCCTTGCAGTCATACACAACAGATGTGCTCGACGCTACTGATTGGTTGATTCATTTAAATAGTGACGTTGGGAAAATATGCCTTCGAGAGTACATTTAACTAATATTTTTACCAGTATTATATACAGCTCAGATTCTAAGCTTATTTCAAGAAATATTATAAGTGTTTTTTGTGTTAAAGTCATGTATTAATAATTTATATATTATGCAGCAGAATAATTATTTTTTGTTAAGTTGGTGAGCGAGAGTGACGTAGGACCGTGAGTTCGTCTTGAAAAATATTCTGTAGAGATTATAGAATACATGTTATCATCTTATCCTTCAGGTTCATGAGGATCATTATATATAGCAATTAAAACGCGATATATTTATTATAATTCAGACAACGAAAGCCGCCTGTTGGAATATTTATATAATCCTTGGTACCGGACTCTATACCCTCCCTTGACAGTAGTCGCAATATACCCTTGTATGCGACTGTCACACACTCACTGACAGAGAAAATAAATGTTGCAGGGAAATAAAATACACAAAAATAAATGACAGAGGCATATAGTACACAATAAACTAAACTATACAACATCACTACAAACATGGAGACGCAATACAGTATTTTAGAACCGCACTTACCCGGAACTGCAACATGTAGAGGAGACAGACAGACAGACAGACAGACAGAAAGACATACACTCACCAACCACATGTAGGTAACCCATCTGTTTGCGGGCAGGTTTGGTGTTCAGCTGACACATATATATGCCCTGGTCCTTCTTGGTGAGGTTGGTGATGGTCAGTACCCACGCCTGTGCCTCCTGTGTTGTCGAGATCTTGGGGTTTTTAGTGACCACCTGCATCGCCATTGTCAGCACCGTGCGACCACCTGTACCTTTGTAGATCCACGCCACCTGTAGATGTAGAGCGGTGGTTAAGAGGGGAATTTAGGATGAGTTTAGGTGGAAAGAAAGATTTAATTTTAGTTGGTTACAGTGAGGTCACGTTTGTAGATCAACCACCGCCTCCTGTAGGATTGAAATGCCGAACGATATTAAGGTGATTAGACTTCTCTGTAGTGTTTCAAGTGTACATATGGTTTTCGTGTTACCTTATATACCTCCTCCATAACCCCAACCTTCCCCTTCCCTTCCCCATCACCTCTCCCTACCCCTTTCCTCCCTATCACCCCTCCCTACACCTTTCCTCCCTATCACCCCTCCCTACCCCTTACCTCCCCATCACCCCTCCCTACCCCTTACCTCCCCATCACCCCTCCCTACCCCTTACCTCCCCATCACCCCTCCCTACCCCTTCTCTTCCATATCACCCCTCCTTACCCCTTCTCTTCCCTATCACCCTCCCTACCCTTCTCTTCCATATCACCCCTCCCTACCCCTTCTCTTCCTATCACCCCTCCCTACCCCTTCTCTTCCATATCACCCCCCTACCCTTCTCTTCCCTATCACCCCTCCCTACCCCTTCTCTTCCATATCACCCCTCCCCTACCCCTTCTCTTCCCTATCACCCCTCCCTACCCTTCTCTTCCCTACCTCTTCTCCCTATCATCACCCCTCCCCTACCCCTTCTCTTCCATATCACCCTCCCTACCCCTTCTCTTCCCTATCACCCCTCCCCTATCCCATCACCCCTCCCTACCCCTTCTCTTCCCTATCACCTCCCTACCCCTCACCCCCTTCCCTATCCCTCTCCCTTCTCTTCCCTATCACCCCTCCCTACCCCTTCTCTTCCATATCACCCTCCCCTACCCCTTCTCTTCCCCTATCACCTCCCCTACCCTTCTCTTCCCTATCACCCCTCCCTACCCCTTCTCTTCCATATCACCCCTCCTTACCCCTTCTCTTCCCTATCACCCCTCCCTACCCCTTCTCTTCCATATCACCCCTTCCATTTAGATTTTACTGAGGCCTTTAAAGACTGGGGTTCATTTGATCTCCATCTCTGGTGGTTAAGTGAAAATCTAGTTGAGTTGAAGAGACGATAGACAAAGTTCTACCACCTCGTGTTTTAGTAAGATACAGACGCTACCTGGAGGAGAAAGACTTTGGTGTGTTTTTTCAGTGCTTAATTAGTGTTTTCTTGAGGAAGTGAAGGAAGGAAGGAAGGAAAACACTTGTTGAGGGTGTCACAGAGAGAAAGAAAAAAATGATTTTTTTTTAAGAGAGACAGCGAAAAGGGGAAAGCTTTAAGGTAAGGAGGAAGGAGAGAAGAAAGGAAGGGTATATGTGATGGAATGAGAATAAAAAGGGAAACCTGATGGAGAGATAGCTTAAGGAGAAAGAGAATCGCGGTGGGAAGAGAGAGAGAGAGAAAGTGCGACGGAGAGAGAGAGAGAAAGACGAGGAAATCAGAACGCATAGGAAAGAGACAGAAAATAAGATCCTATATGTGAATAAGCTAACTTGAAGCAGTCATAAACAAGGGTCAGTTGTAAAGGCGGAAGGATTGGTGTACTGTAGGTGGTGTTGAAGAGTAGTAGGTGATTAGGTAATACTAAGGGTTAAGAATAGGGGAATAGGAGTTGTTAGGTGATTAGGCAATGTTAAAATTAAAAATAGGGTTTAAAAAGATCATTAGATAATACTAGGGTTAAGAATAGGGATTAGAAAGGGCATTAGGTAATAGGGGGGTTAAGAATAGGGGTTATAAAAGTTATTAGGTAATACGAGGGTTAATGATAGGGGTTATAAAATAGATTAGATACCCTGTGTTTAGGTGAGATCTATGTGGTTCGTGGCGATGACAAACGTTCCTATTTTCACCTATATACCAACCAATGCCTTTCAGAAGTCCACACCACCTGAATCTAACAAACACTGGTGGGTGTAGGTCGTGTTGAAGCGCTGTTTTAGGGACGAGGTGAGGAGAGGAGGGGTGGGCTGTGTTGGGTGGTCGCTTCGGTTCCTAGTTATGTCCAGACGACCTATGAGAACATGAGTGATTGTTGTAAGGGAGAAAGAGGGGCAGGTAAGGGAGCCAGGGGTTGTTAGGTGTTTGGGAAGGGGGAGATGATGGTGATTGTTGTTGTTTTGTTGTAGGTAGATAGGGGGGAAATAATATTGGGTGGTTGTTGTGAAGGGGATGAAAAAATGAATGGTGGTGAATTGTGATTGTCAGTTTGGACGAAAGAAAGGGTGGTGGATTGTAGATATTATAGAATGGGTGAAAGAGAATTGTGTTTGCCGTGGAGGATGGGAGAGGGGAGGTGATGGATTGTGGTTGTTGTGGAGGAGGGGAGAGAGATGGTTATTGATTTTGGTTGTTTGTGGATGATGATGAACGCATCTAATAGGATAGAGTGCAAGACACACACACACACACACACACACACACACACACACACGAGGACAAACTCAAACGAGGGAGTCGATATATTATGAATTTACTCTTCAGTATCATCATCAAATATTAATTACTCTGCCATCTTTACAAGTCAGACTTCTCGGGATATTTACCTTACTTCCTTGGGTACACTGAGGCACCGTTGGAGTTTACTGGGTTTCATTGGGGTTCATGGGGATTCACTGGGGTTCGTTGGGATTGACTGGGGTTCGTTGGGATTCACTGGGGTTCATTGGGATTCACTGGGGTTCGTTGGGATTGACTGGGGTTCATTGTGATTCACTGGGGTTCATTGTGATTCACTTGGGTTCATTGTGATTCACTGGGGTTCACTGGATTTCATTTAATTCTATGGGCTTCGTTTTGGTATCATTTGCGTTTATTTGTGTATCAGGGATTACTTTCCTTCTCTCATTCCCATTCCCTGTTTTCTTCCCACTTTCATTCATCCTCATTCCTCTCCTTTCCTCTTTCTTTCATTTCATTCTCTCTCTCTCTCCCTCTCTCTCTCTCCTTCACTTCTTTTCTACCATTTCCCCGATCATTAAGCGTCACTCTATTCCCCACCCATTTCTCCTTACTCTCCTTTCTTTATCCTTTTTCCCTTCCTTTCCTCTTCACTGTACCTTGTTCCCCTTCCTCTCAGCTTACTACCTCTTCCTTTCTCCATTCCTAAGTTCCTCTTAACCTTCTATCTCTTCCTCTCTTCTGCTTCCTCTTCCTTTTCATTTCATCCAACCTTCATTCCTTTTCCTTTCTCTTCTCCTCCATTTCCTTCGCCTACGTATTCTCCCCATCTCCTTCTCCCTCATCATTTCACTCCCTCTCCTACTTTTCTCCATTCACTCCTCCTTATATCTTTATCACCCTCCTCCAACTCCTTCTTCCTCCTTCACCGCTTCCTTCTCTACCCCATTTACCATTTGCTCCAAAGGTGAAGAAAAATGCTGAAACTATTTATAAAGTAAACAAAAATTGAGAGAGAGCCACTGTAATTAAATCCCACGACACAGAAAATTTTTGACACTGAAGTTGATTTTCTTTTTTTTGGCGGAGAAAAAAAAATCGTCTTTGGGTTTGTAGACTTGTAAACTTTTGGCTGACGGACTTGGCTGACAGACTTTGGTGACAGGTGGAAGAAAATCCATAACTTCACCTGACACGTTCCCAAGCTGACACCACCGTTAAGGACACAGGTCAAAGAGGTCAAAATGGTATATATCAAGGAACAACGGGGGGGATATTTGGTGTTTATTGGGGAAAGTTTACTTGTTGTACAGTTTGTCGTATCGATCATTTTCCGGAGATTTAATTCGTGTGTGTGTGTGTGTGTGTGTGTGTGTGTGTGTGTGTGTGTGTGTGTGTGTGTGTGTGTGTGTGTGTGTGTGTGTGTGTGTGTGTGTGTCCCTTTTCTTTTTATTATTATTATTTTTTATTTTATTTCTGTTTTGGTATCTTTTTATTTCGTGTAAATATATGTGCTCTACTTTCCTTTGAATTCTTAATATGAATATTAATATATTCAAAATCTCAAATAAAATTTATTCAAAGTGACTTAAGAACCTTACCAAATACTGTAATAATAATATAATATCGTTCTAAATATCTTCACTACCTACGTGTCCTCTTGAAATTCGTTTACGGTATAATGTGACGCGTAATACGGGAGAAAAGGGCGGAAAATTGTGTTTTGAGAGCATGCATAATATTTAGGTGTGGCTCGTAGAGGGCAAGTAAAACCCTCCTAAAGGTCCGTGTTGTAATTTACTCTCTCTCTCTCTCTCTCTCTCTCTCTCTCTCTCTCTCTCTCTCTCTCTCTCTCTCTCTCTCTCTCTCTCTCTCTCTCTCTCTCTCTCTCTCTCTCTCTCTCTCTCTCTCTCTCTCTCTCTCTCTCTCTCTCTCTCTCTATCTATCTATCTCTCTCTATCTATCTATCTATCTATCTATCTATCTATCTATCCTATCTCTCTCTCTCTCTCTCTATCTATCTATCTATCTATCTATCTATCTATCTATCTATCTATCTATCTATCTATCTATCTATCTATCTATCTATCTCTCTCTCTCTCTCTCTCTCTCTCTCTCTCTCTCTCTCTCTCTCTCTCTCTCTCTCTCTCTCTCTCTCTCTCTCTCTCTCTCTCTCTCTCTCTCTCTCTCTCTCTCTCTCTCTATTTGTACTCATCTGGGCTCACGTTACGGATACAAACATTAGGATTAATCAACACTTGAAGAACCACCTCAGAGTCTGTTATCCTAGGATAAACATAAGATTAATTCTCACCAAACGTTCGTACAACAGCATCGTGTTTCAAAACTAAATGTTATGTAATTATTTGTTCCATTTTTTACTGAGACTTTATTCTAAAAACGTATACATTAAATTTATTCATTTGTAATAAGTTGCAATATTAAAATAGAATCCAAATTTACCTTTTTTTCTTATTTTTCACATTTTCATAAATGATATAAACAGTTGTAAGTATGTTTGTGTTTGTGGTGGTTCTGTAGTGTGTGTGTGGTTCTGTAGTGTGTGTGATGGTTCTGTAGTGTGTGTGTTGCTGTAGTGTGTGTGGTGGTTAGTGTGTGTGTGTGGTGCTGTAGTGTGTGTGTGTGGTGCTGTAGTGTGTGTGATGGTTCTGTAGTGTGTGTGATGGTTCTGTAGTGTGTGTGATGGTTCTGTAGTGTGTGATGGTTCTATAGTGTGTGGTGGTTCTGTAGTGTGTGATGATTCTTTTGTGGCGTTTCATGTGGTCAATATTAAATACAGAACTGACTCAACCAACTCACACTGGTCGTTTGTGTCGTCTACATTAAATACGTCAATACTAATAATACTTTCATCTTTCAAAGCCTCTTGTGCTCTCTCTTCTTGCCCTTTATTGCTTCACCCTCTCCCACGAGGTTCGTCTTGTTGGGGGTCTCACGAAACGAAGTCATGTCCCTGGAGACTGAGGGTATCGTACTTGTTCGCCCGCCGACCATGAGGCATTTTCCATACCAGGTGCTGAAGTGTTGTGGACTTTGGTAGTGTTAACTTTATACAACTTCGTGTAATAAAATACACAGATAAACTAATTACCTGTATATATAACTTATATTATACAGAGAAAATATTTGAAAACGAATTGTAAATGATTTATAAAAGAAAAGATCCTGGAGTAAAAGATAAAGCTAATTACCAAAAAAATGTCACATAGTTTAACATAACCAGGCAGTGTCATTGTTATTTACACTTTCTTACTATCACAGAGGTACAGTACTATCGAGGCCACCGGGATAAGGTCATGTAGGGATGTGTTATTAATCTTCTGAGCAGTATCCCACCGAAGAGCTTTGCCAGACTTTTTTTTCCTGATCCATTGACACCTTTATATCCTACAATCACTCCTTGAAAAGTTTACCCTCGTCTCCCAGCTGCTCTCCCCCTCCCCCACCACCTCCCTCACTTCTCTCACCTCCCTCCCCCCTCTCCCTCTCACTCTTCACATCCATCCATCGTCTATAATATGTGTCCTTTGCCTCATATTGCTTCCTGATAATCCTCTTAACTTTCACCCTGACCACTCCTCCCCACCTCCTTCCATTTCTTTGACCATTCCAGCCTTCGCTCCTTCCCCCGCCCCCAACCTTCTCCCCACAAGATAACTTTACCTACCCTCCCAGACTTCATTTTACCTCCTACTGGGAGATCGTTACTGTCGTTTTCTCGTCCATCCTCTCTCTCTCTCTCCGTCCCTGGCGGCCATCGGGAACCACGGGAACACTATCAAAGTCCTTTACACCGCCTTCCTCTAGCCTCTTGGGAATCTGATTGCCATTTTCTATTTCACGACACACTGATGATAAAGAAGATGGGAGGAGGACGAAAGAGACGGGAGACATTTTCCTGAAGACAGCAGTTCACATAAATTTTAACAGAACCAAAATTACTGGGAATTTTTATTTATTTTTGTATATTTGTATTAATCGTAAATGACCAAGGACATGTGTTATTCCCCTGAGATATAGAGAGTTAGTAAATGCAAAACTTCAAGCCAAATTCATCGAGCCATCAGCCTCAAGGGTGAAATACAGTATGTTCATGTATGGACGGATGACAACTATTCCCATATCCCAACTAATGGACCTGACGTGTATAGACTTTCACCACTCCTAGACCCAGCACGCTTTGATGAAGAAAATGAGGAAGTCGCCTATGGCAGGAGATTCCTTCACACACACACACACACACATATATATGTGTGTGTGTGTGTGTGTGTGTGTACTGTATATATATATCCCCGCTACTCCAACACGAGGACTCTTGATAACTGAGTTTTTGGTAGCAACATGAAAGAAGTCTCCACAAAGATGATGGATATTGGGAAACGTACGCATGAGCTAACTTGATTAAGACGTGTCAGAGACATGTCCGGTCTGGCAGGTAGTGGAGGCTCAACGCCCGGCATTTTTACACCCCCAGGGAATTATTATATTGAGAAATTCTCCGAGGAAAGGTCCCATAGGCATGCCCTGGGTCAGCAACTTGGGAACTTCGTGTTTTCTTGTTTCCTTGTGGTTATCGGCATATATTTGGATCACGCGCACCTACAGTGATTTACTTGCATATATATATATATATATATATATATATATATATATATATATATATATATATATATATATATATATATATATATATATATATATAATGTATATATATATATATATATATATATATATATATATATATATATATATATATATATATATATATAATGTGTGTGTGTGTGTGTGTGTGTGTGTGTGTGTGTGACTGCCCCCAGAACACCATCATCTAACGAAGTATTGATTGGATTCCTCACTTTGCAGTTGGGGAAGTGGTGGTGTAGGAGTTGAGTGCCGGCCACACTGAGTATGAAAGGTGTTAACTTCAGTATGGTGTATCTGCACTGCCCCTGACAGGCCAATAAGACCCACTTTGACCGGCATGTGCAATATCTGAATCAAGTTTCAAAAGATTCGATTGTGTTATTTAATATTTCATGATAGTCGTTTCCTTTTAATTAATAAGACACCATTTATAAAAGTCAGTCAAATCTTAGAAAAAAATTTGACTTAAAAAAAAATTTGACTTAAAACTTTTCGTACACAATTCAGTCTTTTTTTTTCATAATTTTCCTGATAACTTATTCTGTGTAATATAAAGCAACTGCAGGTTATTCTGGCTTAAGGTTTTATAAATATTTAATGTCTTCTATAAAAGTTTAAGCTCTATATCATGTCTTCTATAATAGTTTAAGCTCTATATCATGTCTTCTATAATAGTTTAAGCTCTATATCATGTCTTCTATAATAGTTTAAGCTCTATATCATGTCTTCTATAAAAGTTTAAGCTCTATATCATGTCTTCTATAATAGTTTAAGCTCTATATCATGTCTTCTATAAAAGTTTAAGCTCTATATCATGTCTTCTATAATAGTTTAAGCTCTATATCATGTCTTCTATAATAGTTTAAGCTCTATATCATGTCTTCTATAATAGTTTAAGCTCTATATCATGTCTTCTATAAAAGTTTAAGCTCTATATCATGTCTTCTATAATAGTTTAAGCTCTATATCATGTCTTCTATAATAGTTTAAGCTCTATATCATGTCTTCTATAATAGTTTAAGCTCTATATCATGTCTTCTATAATAGTTTAAGCTCTATATCATGTCTTCTATAATAGTTTAAGCTCTATATCATGTCTTCTATAATCGTTTAAGTTCTATATCATGTCTTCAATAATCGCTTAAGTTCTATATCATGTCTTCTATAATCGTTTAAGCTCTATATCATGTCTTCTTAATAGTTTTTACAGTATATCATGCCTCTATAATAGTTTAAGCTCTATATCATGTCTTCTATAATCGTTTAAGTTCTATATCATAAAGTTCTATAATCGTTTAAGCTCTACAGTATATCATGTCTTCTATAATTGTCTAAGTTCTATGTTATTATCTTCTATAATCGTTTAAACTCTATATCATGTCATATAATATTTTAAGCTGTATACTATTTTATTATTTATTTAAATTTATTTTAATATTACCTGCAAGAGTAAAATAATCTGATCGTGATTTAAACTTAAATTATCACAAATACATAAAGTGTATCAATTAACTCATTATAACCTGGTATTAAGAGTTAGCACCATTTGCTCCATTAATTAGTTGAATATTTAAACACGTTATAAATTATTCTTTATGAACTAATTGTGGTAAAAGTTATGAAAGATTTGCCTGCGAATAGAAAGTGATTTAGAAAGTGATTTTTATTTATAATTATTGATGATTTTATTTGTCTTCGTTCTCTTTATTAGTTAGTTTATTTTGTATTGGTCTATTTTGTTGTTGTTATTATTTGTTGTGTTGTTATTCGTTATTATTGGTATTTAGTTTATTTTCCACTTTGTGATTGGTATAATTTTTCTTGTAATTTTTCACGTTTTTCATCATCCGTTTTGCTTCTTCCATTATTTTTCTGACTGCCTTTCACTTAATTTTATTAATATTTTTAATATTCGTTCCATTTTACCTCTTGAGTACGATGATTTAACGGTTTTAACCCCTTGAGTACTATGATTCAAACCCTTGAATACGATGGCTTAACAGCTCTTAACCCCTTAAGTACGATAACTTAACTTCATGACCATGATAAGTTAACCCCATGACCACGGCAACTTAACTCGTGAGTACGATAACTTAACTCCACGACCACGATAAGTTAACCCCATGACCACGGCAACTTAACTCGTGAGTACGATAACTTAACTCCACGACCACGATAAGTTAACCCCATGACCACGGCAACTTAACTCGTGAGTACGATAACTTAACCATCATCTTACTGAACTGGGGAAGAGAAAATTGACTGGGAACAACCAAGAGAAGATGACATATCAGATGAGGTGATAAAGGAGAGGAAAATGACATAGGAGACGATAACACTCACAGTTAGAGAATGTTAACGAGAGAAAGATGAGATAACTGCCAGTATATAATTCATAAGAGGAGAGAGAGGAGGGGAGGAGGGAGGTCGTAAGATGTAATAATGGTCACGTTAAAGTTATATGAGAAGAGAGAATTAAAGATGGAGGAAAGTATGTTAGGGAGAAGAGATAATAGAGAAGAAATACGAAGAGGTAATAGTACTCGTGTTGATATAAGAGAGAGAGATAGAGAGATAGGTGTGGGGGTAGAGAGAGAGAAGGGCTGAAGGAGGATTATCACGAGGTAAAAGATAAGAAATGGGGGAATAACGAGAGGTGATAGAGCAGAGACCATAATAACTCACGTCAATAAAATCTCCCCACCCCTTGAAAAAAAAGAGACAGGAAAATAATGATAAAGAGAGTAACAAGGGATAAGGAACGAGGAAGCAAGAGAGATGATAAAGATAAGGATTAAGGTATAACTGGCAATAACACTTGGAGAATAGAGTTAAGAAGAGAGAGAAAGAGAGAGAGAGATCTACTAGAAATAGGAGACATCTCCCAATACCTCCGAAAAAGAATGAGAGCTAGAGAAAAAGAAAGACATCAAATGGAAGATAATAAATATCTCAATGACCCTCCAAGAGAAGATGGGAGATAAGAAAGGGTGATAAAGGAGATAGAAGAAGGACAGGAGACAATAATAACCACGTTTAGATATTAGGGAGAGAGGAGAAATTAATAAACTTGGAGAAACGAGAGAGAGGGAGAGAAGAGAGGTGGATAGGGTGTAGGAGCCAGAGAAAGAAGGATATTGAGCGAGAAAAGATAAATGAAGAGAAAGATAGAGAAAGGGAAGAAAGAATTGGGTACCGATAAGAAAGCAAATGCAATAAAGAAGGAAAAAGGAGAAGTGATAAAGAAAAAATCGTTAAGAGAAAGAGAGGAGAGAGGGACAGATTTTAAAAAGAGAAGCAAGGAAGAATAAGGATAAATTATGAGGAATAGACGAATAAGAAAAAGAGATAAAGATAGGACGAATGAGAAGTGATAAATAGGAAACAGATGCAAGATGATAAAGGAGAACTAGAAGATTCGAAGTGATAATATTAATGTAAAGAAAATAATCCAAAAACGAACGGTGGAATATAGGAACGTTGTAATAAATGAGGAAAAAGAAGAGAGACGATAAATAAATAAAAGGAGAATTAAGTAGATGAAGGGGAAAATGCGTAGAATAAATGACGAAAAAGAGATATTGGAAAAGATGAGAAAGTTGATAAGAGGTGATGAAGGGTAAGAAGAGGAAGCGAAAGATTGTGGGAGCTTTAAGAGGAGTGATAAAGAAGAGAGAATGGGCATAACAGGCAATAACACTTACTCTAGAATAATAATGAAAAGAGAAAAAATGCTGTAATTTCCAAAAAAAGAAGAAATATGAAAAACTCGATGAAGTACGTGATGGGATAGAAATAAAATGAGAAGAGAGAGAAACATGGAATTAGAGAGATAACAAAAGAGGTGATAAAGAGATGGAGGATATTAGAGAGAAGGATAAAAGAGAGGAAGAAGAGATAAGTGGCAATAATACCCCCATTAATTTACTAAACCAAAAGAGAAAGGGGAAAAAAGAAATGGTGGGTAAAAGATAAGAAAAATAGGAAGAGAGATAAGACATGAGAATTCAGGAGAGGCGATAAGGCCCAAAGGAGATAAAAGAAAATCAATAAAGGAAGGAAACAAGGAACGATATGCAATAACACTCAGGTAAAAATGAAATAAAAGACAAAACAAAAGAGAGATGGGAAAATAAAAGATACTGGAAATTACTTAGAAAATAGAAGAGGCGAAGAAGACGAAACAGGGGAGTGGGATGGTGAGAGGGAGGGGAATGGGGAAGAGGGAGGGTGAGAGGGGAATTTTTTAAGAGGGAAGGAAAGATGGAAGAGGATGCCAGATCGATGGTGAGAAGGAGGGAAAGTTGGAAGGAAAAATCACATTAAAGTTGAGGTAAGAATGCATGAGGAGAAATAAGGAATGGAATAGAATATGGGAAGGGAGAATATAGAACGGAATATCAAGGGATGGAAAACGAAGGAGGAATGTGGAAGGGGGTGGATAGGAGGAAGAAATGCAAACGGGGGGAAAGATAGTGTGAAAGGAGTGGACACGAGGGGGAAATGTGGAAGGGGAGGAAACGGGAGGAAATATTGAAGGGGAATTAAATGTAGAAGGATGTAGAAATTTAAAAGGGGGGAAGAAATGTGGAAGGAAGGGAAAGGGAGAAGAAACGTGAAAGGGAGAGAAGGGGGAAAGGGGGTAACAGGAGTAGTAATGTTGCAGTTGGTGTTAAAAGTTTAGATGGAAAGTAATTTTCTCTGACGATACTTGTGGAACGACTACCCCCTTTCCTTTCCTTTCCTTTCCTTTCCTTTCCTTTCCTTTCCTTTCCTTCTCTTATTTGTTTACTTATTGTTTTGTTTATCATCCTGTCATGTTTCATGTTTATTTATTTTATTGTTTATCTCCTTTAATTGCTTATTTTATCCTTGGCTGAATTCCTTATCATATTCTTCCTCGTTTAATAATTTTGGTAATTTTTTTCTTGTTTTGATTCTTTTTTTTTATAAGTATTACTTGTGTTGTTCTGTCATTTTTGTTTATCGATTTATTCGTTATTTTGTTTGTTCTTTAATTATTATATTTCTATATTCATTTAGTTATTTGTTTTATGTTTGTTCATTATTTCATTCATTTGCAAATCTCCTTCCTTCCTTCCTTCCTTCCTTCCTTCCTGGGTTCGAACCTTCATAATCTTCTTAATGTCAATGTCTCCTCTCCCTTCTTTTTTCATGCCTCCCTCCCAGGCTCGTACCTTCAAAATCCTCTTAATATTAACATGGGAACATTACGGCCAGAGTGAACTCTGTAAAGAGAGACTCCGTGACGCGTGTAAGATCTGATTCTTCTGTCGTGTTCCCTTTTAAATAGCCTCCACTCGATCATGGGAGAGAGAGAGAGAGGATACTTACAACGAAATAAAAATGTCCAGAAATTTATTTGTGTGTGTGTGTGTGTGTGACGGACAGACAGACAGACAGACAGACAGACAAACAGACAGACGCTACTAAAACAACCTTTACCTATTCACTAATCAGATTCTCAAAGGTATGTAAATTTAATCAATTTTCCCTTGACTTACAACAGAAAGATAACCAAAAATATGGTGTCAACAATGCATTGATATTCTTTACTACTTCTGCTGTTGTTGTTGTTTTTGCTGTTGTTGTTTTTGTTGCCTGATAATGGGTCCTTTTGTTGATATTTGGAGGGAAAATTTTACTTACTAATCCTTTAAAAGCCACGCTCAAGGAGGGTACCCGCACGCCTCACTGGACGATTGATGGGAAGGGAAGGTGAAGAATGATGAGGAGGCGGATGGGTGGGTTGGTGGGTGGGTAGGAAGGAGGTAGGAGGAAGAAGAAGATTAGAAAGTGGAGGGAGAAAAGGAAGTAATGGGGGAAGATGTGGGAAGAAAGCGTGAGGGTAAGTGGGAAGGAGGGAGAAAAGAAAGGAATTGCAGTGGTTGGAAGGAAATAAAGAGGGGGAGGCAGGGAAGGTGTGGGAAAGAAAGAATTGAGAGGATAAAAATGAAATAAAATAAAGATGAATATGGAAGAAGGAAAGAAAGGAAGAAAAGGGTGTACGATGGGAAGGTTGGAAAGGATGTATAGTGTGTGTGTGTGTGTGTGTGTGTGTTTGATACTGCACATGGATACAGGAAATATATTTCACTACAATTTAACCTTTATCGTAGAATCATTCTTAGTATTATGCCACTGAATAAAGGTACAAAATAAACGTAACACACACACACACACACATAAACACACACACACACACACACACACACAAACACACACACACACACACACACACACACACACACACACACACACACACACACACACACACACACACACATAACACGGTGCTATATTACCTAGTTCCGTATTCAGTATTCTTCTCAGGACACAATATGAAGCCAAACCCTAAGGTACTTAAAATTATACCTAAAATCTTCCAGCCTTAATGGGCCTTTAAACCTTTACTTCCCATTACCCCACTCTTTAATGGTGGAGCCCAGTGTCATTATACAGAGCTCTATAAGCTGCTTGAGGAATTAAATAATCTCTCGTCTCATCTCTTTCTCTCTCATACTCTGTCTGTCTGTCTCTCTGTCTGTCTGTCTCTTCTATTCTATTCTATTCTATTCTATTCCATTCTATTCTATTCTATTCTCCTCTCTCTCTCTCTCTGCCTGCACACGTCAGAAATAGAGCCCTCAGAATAGCGTAAAGAATATCACATGAGACGCGTGCGAGAGGGATTGGCATTCTGACAGGATATCGGTTAGGCATTTCCTGATGTGTTCCGCTGCGGCCAAAATTTATGAAGGGCGTCCACCGAAGAAGGGTTTTGCTCCCACCTTCGGTAAGCTCTTCCCGCCACCCGATAAAGTTACTCGTTTATAGATGATCGTTGGTGTACAAGAGAGGAAACCTCGTCCTTCGCTCCGGCCGGGAATAGAACCCGTGTGACATTCGTTTGCAAGATTTTTTTTTTACAGGCGCGCGCACACTTACACACACACACACACACACACACACACACACGCACACATTTAAACAGTCACAGAGAACCAGGGAATCAAAATGAGACAGCCGGAGAGACTAAAATCTGACAAAAATCGAGAGTAAAACAGACAGACGGATAGTGAGTCAAACAGAATGTCAGCCAGTGCGATAAACAGACAACGAGAGAGGAATAGCCAGAGACTACAGATAGACAGTGAGACAGACAGACAGACAAAAAATCACTGAATCATCATCTATTCCACTATATATGTTACCTTCAGAAGACAAGGAACGATCAAACAGGAACTTGTAAATCATTAGAGCATTAATTGCCTCCTTTCAAAGTACTAATTATATATACAAACAGATAGGCAGACAGAGAAACAAGCAGACACAGAGACAGACAGACAGACAGATATATATACAGAGAGACAGACAGACAGACAGACATCAAGGTAGCCAGACAGAAAGACATTACCCCCCCACTCCAGCACTACCTACCACTAGTTGCTATCAGAAATCCTCTTGTAGTGGGAAGGGAATAATGTACTTGGGGTTCAACTGGTTAAATTTGCCTGTACTGGGAGAAGGCGTAAAGACACACAGACAGACAATCTAGACCACACCAACAGCTACCAGTTTCTCCATGGTTTATTTTTGACGGAATAATCATTTATGGGTTAAGATTATTGCATTTGGAGACAGACAGACAGAAATACAGACAGACAGAAAGCCACTTATTAGACAGTGACCATCTATCCTAACAGAAAAAAATAGCAAGGTAGATAGATGGATATATTGATAAATGGACGGGGAGGGAGAGGCGGACAGAACACACAGTTGGCGTATTCGATATTGACAAACAGATAAATTAATGTAAAGACAAATATTAATGAAGTTATACATCACCAGCTGTCACTGTCACCTGTTGCTGGTTCACATACACATACACACACACACACACACACACACACACACAGACACACAGACACACACACACAGACAAAGATAAACAAACAGAATAGACAGACAGACACTAACCACCAGTTGCTACCTCTCGCCATGCCCTCTCTTGGGAATAACCATTTAGGAGAAAGCAACCCACCAGTAAATTCCCCGCCAGCCAAATCAATTTCAGCGATATTTTTCGTGTGCCCTCAAGAAAATAATTTGACCTGATCTATTCAGGGTCCCAATCCCTTACACAGACCACTGACTTCTGCTGCGTGTACCACACATCTATTCCGTCTTTTTCTTGTCTTTTATGCGTTATTTTAATGAAGTAGTGTTATGCCGTACAGGTGTTAAGTGATGCACACACACACACACACACACACACACACACACACACACACACACACACACACACACATTTCTAGTGTTGAAGTTGAAGAAACTGTAACTATGGTAGGGAGGTGCAGGTGACCTATAAACAATCATGTTGACATATTTCATACTGCTGTTGTAATGATTCATTAATATCAATAAGAGAGGAATAGGTTAGAATTAGTTTAACCAACATTTTTGTAACAACTATAAATATAAACTTTTTATGAGCGTGGCATAAAGGGATAAACGCAGAGATAAATAGGACCGAGGCAGAATAAGAGGGGAGGGAGTGATAATAAAAGAGAACAAGATGGAAGAGATAGATAGAAATAATTTCAGATGGGAGAGAGATAAGAAGAATGATTAAAACGGAAGAGATGTTTGTTTTTAGAATCTTAATTTATCAATCTTCGACGAATCCTTCATATTGTGCACAAGAGAGTGAAGGAAGGTATAATTTCATTTCCAAGAGATGTATTTTTATTTGTTTTAATCCTCTTCTATAAATCGTGTGTGTTATGTGAGTGAGCAAGACAGACAGACAGACAGACAGACAGTGAAGGAAGATTATAATTCCTTTGTAATATAATTTTTTGACTCATTTCTTGGCCTAAGCTGAGCAGCGTCTTCGTTCAATACTGAATAGTTTTATATTTCAAAGACATTTCGTTTCTTGATGGAATTTGTGATCGTTTTTGTTTTTATTATATTTTGTTTTATTTTTTATGATGATAGTGTGTAGGAGTGTATGATGGGTACAGCAGTAAGTTCAGTCTATTTACAATATGGGTGTATATAAGCCGTCCGTATGTTTATTTATTGTGTTAGAATATTTTTTTTCAGTTTCTTTGAAGTTTACACTGACCCATTTCCCAATTAGTGACCTATATGTCATGGTGTTTACAGTATATAACGAAAATTAAAACGTGTGATACTGACAGGAAATGATGAAAATGTGTGAGATATATTGGAACTTGAGGAGCGCTGTCTAAGTTTTATTTTAGAGAGAGAGAGAGAGAGAGAGAGAGAGAGAGAGAGAGAGAGAGAGAGAGAGAGAGAGAGGAGTTAAGGCTTACCAGGAACAGGGGAGATAATTCCCCAGTGAAAGTAGGCTTATGTCAGTGATGAGTGATATCGCCATTGATGTTGAATATGTCCCTGGATGAGGTACTAAGAGAGGCGAATGCGACAATGATGGAGAGGGGAGCGAGTTTGACTGATAGGTGGATACAGGGCGCAACTGGTAGGTTAGTCAGCTGGTGATTGCAATGACACTAGTCTGGTGGGTAAGTGAAAAGAAAAATGTAAATATTGGTGATTGAATTTAGTAGTAGAAAATAAGGAAGAATGTATAGTTGTAGAAGAGAATATGAAAGAATGTTTAGTAGTAGAAAATAAGGAAGAATGTATAGTTGTAGAAGAGAATATGAAAGAATGTTTAGTAGTAGATAATATGGAAGAATGTGTAGCAGTAGAGAGTTTTACAGAGAAAATTGGCAATAGTAGTAGCAACAATAATTAGAGGAAAGAAGCAAGGAGGTAAATGTGTGTTAGTCTGTACGTATAAAGAGAGGAATCAGGCAGTGAATGTGTCAGAGAATTAAACACTTGAAGGTGAAACTTACAAATGTGTTGATAAATTTACTAAAATGGAAAGATTGTGTGAAGAAAGAGATTAGGAATTATATATATATGTGTGTGTGTGTGTGTGTGTGTGTGTGTGTGTGTGTGTGTGTGTGTGTGTGTGTGTGTGTGTGTATTTATATAGCCTATGGTACTTGATATTCTAGTCAGCTTTGTGAAACTTCTTAAGATTTTCTTCACATGATGGAATAAGAGAGAAAGTATAGAGGATAAACTTTTTAATTCCACACGAGAAAGAGGAAGAGAGAGTGAGAGGTAGGAATGTTTGGTCTCTCTTCTCTTGTTTCCTCCCTAATACTCTTTCTTTCATATTTTCTCTTATTCCTTATTCCCTTCCTTACCCCCTTAAACCCTCCCTTACACCTTATACCCCCCTTACCCCTTATATCCTCCCTTACCCATATACCTTCCCTTACCCTCCCCACCTCTCCCTTACGCTCTCCATCACCCTTCCCTCCCCCAACCCCCCTTAATTCCATCCTCACCCACCACTACTCTCACTTCCTCCCTCATCCCATCTCTCTCGACTCCCCCCCCTCTTCCTCCCCCCCCCACCACTTACTCCCTTTTGACCTCTTCCCGTTAAAACCCCGTGAAATCCCTCAAGAACCTCACGAAACTAGTAGTAAATCCCCTTTAACTCTCCTTTCACTCCCTTGCCTCATCACCCCTTCCCTTCCCTCCCTTTCCCTTCCCTCGTCTCATGGATCAATGTGACCAAGGTAAAAATTGCTCCTGATGTAAGGCCACAGATGAATTATTGGTCGGTCGGTCTCTCTCTCTCTCTCTCTCTCTCTCTCTCTCTCTCTCTCTCTCTCCTCTCTCTCTCTCTCTCTCTCTCTCTCTCTCTCTCTCTCTCTCGAGGAATGTGAGGTCCTTATAAAAGATTCGCCAATCCTGCTGATTATACCTCTTGTCAAATCAAGTCAGCGTCACGTCTGAAATTCGGAAGGAATCACAGATCTGAGGTAAAAGCATCTAAGAATCCTCCTAATCCTTAAAAATCTGAAATCTTCCTTGTGGCTTTTTAACTGTAAATCTGTGTAATTTATCGTGATTAAGGCTGATAATATGACTTAAATCCGGTTATCCCCCAAATATGCAACAAACTAGATATCACCTTTAAATCTGCACCTTATTGAAATCACAGGAAACAGGATTTTTCTTTTGTAATTCGTGTATTTTTCATCGCTATGGTAATACTTGCTAGTCTGAATTATCTTATTATATTTACTTCTCTCCCGTTGTGTTGCGTGAAGGATAAATTGAGTAAGGAAAAAGCTTAAAGAAGAGGAGGATAAGTAATAGGAAGAATGACGTAGTGTAAGAAATCAAATAGAAATGACTAAGACAACACTAAATAGCTTATATTCTTAACCTCCCCCCCCCCCCCCCCCACATAAAACTGACCGCCAACATAAGATTCACAACTCAATTTACTGAAGGGAAAATAGAACGTTGGTGTAGTTATTTTCCTCTGTAATTTACTTTAATATTAATTAGACACTTCAAAGACACCTTCATTACCTGTACCCAAAGTTGATTATTGATGATAACCACTGGTGCATTATTAAACAAGTGATTTTATTTTATTTAATAGAGTTTATCAAGTTTTACACAGATTATTTTCTCGTGGTTGTTCCTGTGAACCTTAACAGACAATGATGAATATATTTTTACTAATGCGTCTTTTATATTAGTAATGTATTTTTATGTTATCTTCTATGTATTTTGAGGTTATTTTTTTGTTTTAATGTATCGTGAAAATGTGAAGGCGAAGGAAGACGACGGCACTGTCCTATACTCTAATTAATTATACAAGTGAAGGCTAATTGACTCTAGTTCCTGTGTCCATTTACCGTTAGGTGTGGGAAGAATTAGATGATTGACACAAGGAAGCCCATTTATGTCCTTCATCACGGCCATTATTTCAGCACTAAAGCCTTATACGATGCCATCATCCGCTCGGCAATATCAAATATTTTATGTGCGGGGTTATGCTTTTCAATTACATTTTCAAAAACGTGAATTGTGAGGGTTTTTTTTTGGGGGAGAATTTTTCTTTTATGAGAGGATGTGCTATTCTTACCAAGCCTGAAACCTCATGCAGCCTTCCCTTTAATATCAGTAGCTAGCCTTAACAATCATATGAATGAGAGAGAGAGATTAAAATAGGTTA
>NW_024738086.1:645000-710000 GCF_018991925.1 Homarus americanus | reverse complement strand
TTTTTTTTTTTTCATCTTTGTGCTTAGCTACATCACTACATCACGGTGATTTCTCTATGTAAATATACTTTTCCTCCCTCCTCTTTCGTCTCTCCTCCTCTTCCCCTCCTTCTCCCTTTCCTCCCCTTTCTCCCTTTCCCTATCGTACCCTTCCCCTACACACTACACCCATCACACACCACGACCACCCACCCAAAACACCCAGACGTGGTGTATAACCTTATGTTCACTACACCCACGACACCGTCTACACACCCCGTTACGGCAACCTACCTACGACACCCAACTCTGCAGTATAGCACTGTTTTGTCCTGCTGAAGAGTGTACATTAAGACAATGGAATATAAATATCATTAATGCACGAGTGTGAGTCAGTCCATAAAGGCTAAATTATTAGTTATCAAGCTGGTAGGTTCGGCCTTACTGATGTCTTTGTGTAAGGGGGAGGAGGGGGAGAGGGGGAGGAAGAAGACGAGTAGTAGGAGAATGGAGGAGAGAGAGGAGGAGGGGGAGATGGAGGAAGAGGACGAATAGGTGGATGAGGAGATGAAGGGTGAGAAGAATAATAATAAGAAGAGAGATGGAGGAGGAGATGGGAAGGGAGGAAAATGAAGAGGCATGGAAAGAGAGAGGATAGGAAGAAGAATAGATGGAATTGAGAAGAAGGAAAAAAACGATGAATAGGATGAGGATAAGGAAATAAAAAGGGAGAGAGTAAAGAAGAAGAAGAAGAAGAAGAGCACGAGGGACAAACGGGAAAAAACAGAGAGGAAATTAAACGCAGAATCAGGAAGGGAAAAAAAGAGATAGTGATTAAATGCAGGAAAAGAAATGACATAACGTATGAAGGAGAGAGAGAGAGACCTCACCTCCCCCAACTGTAACGGGAGGTACCCATTTACCCATTTACTGCTGGAATAGACTGGGAGTGTCCTGGGATCGAACCCGAAACCTTTAGGAGTCAAATCGAGAAGAAAACTATACATTCTTAAATCCTCTCTCCAGATAGGTGATTTAGTAAAATATAAAAGAGAAAACATGAAAACAATGCACAAGAGAGAAACACCAAGAGAATTCACAACGTAGAGAGAATTAGACAGAATGTAAAGATAATTATTTGTAGCTAATAATGACCCATGCTTACCCCACACCCAGTCTAAATTAGTCCACCTGAGTGCCATGCTGTCGATAGGAGCATTTTTTTTCAGTAATAAATTTTTTCTTGGATACTTTATTTTTTCTTTGTATTTCTATTGTTTTTTGTTTCTTATTTTCTTGTTTTTTTAGTTTTATTTAATTTTCTTGGTATTTTTTATTGTTTTTTTCATGCTGTGATTTTTTTGTGTTTGTATTTATTGTATTTTGTTGTGAATTTATTCGTGTTTTATTGAGGTTTTGCTTTATTGGTTTTATTAATTTTATTACTTTTGTTTTTATTATTGTGTTTTAATGATTTATTGTTGTATTTTGTGTTTGTAGTTTCAAATAGATTTTCTTTTTCCGTTTGTGTCTCTTAAGTAAAATATACCTTTCCTGTTTCTTTTATCCCCCGGCCTGTGTAAGGGGTTAGCGTATGAGTTTGTGTATGAGTTTGTGTGTGTATTTGTATGTGTTTGTATTTGTATATGTGTTTTTCTGTGTATTTGTGTGTGTGTTTGTATGTCTATTTGTCTGTAATCCAAAGTCTGGAAAGGAATATCCAAGAATATGATGCAGTCATCCAACGGAGATGACCTATATACCTATGGGTATGTATGTATGTATGTATGTTTGTTGTGTGGATGTATGTATGTATGTATGTGTGTATGTATGTATGTATGTATGTATGTATGTATGTGTACCATGTATGTATGTATGTGTACCAAGCATCAATATAACTTTGCTCTGATAAATTTTGAGTTATGTCCCTCTGTTGTGTAATAATGGACAGCTGGGAGTCGAGGAGGAGGAGGTTATATAATAATCGATTCATGTGTCTGTCTGTCTGCTTCTCCAACCTGACTTTCTGTAAATGTTAGGCTTGTCACATCACCTCAACCAACAATTTTCATCGGAGCCTCACGAATGTAGGATGGATGACGTGTATGTTTGGGTCTTGTAACGTGTGGTGGAGTTATGATTCGCTGTTGGTGTCTGATGACTTGTTTGCTGCCTTAGTATTCTATAATATAATGTTTGGTGTTGGTGGTTTTCTTGGCTGTTACGTCACTGGTGTTTACGTTTTCTTTATTAGCAAAATTGATTTATTCCTATTTTTATAATGCATTGGTTTTTTTTATTTATGGTATAAAATCCTTAGAAATTATGATTATATAACAAAGAGAATGGGATTATAGACACTTAAATGCCTGTATGACCCGCTTCTCAGGGAGGGCGGTACACAGTGCACGACCATCCTATAGAGTAGACCACTCGCACCTCCCTACCAAATTTCAGCTCTCTATCTTCAAAACTGTTGAATGCATAAAGAACATGCAAACAGACCCTGAGACAGAATACAGTTTGTCTGGAGAGAGAGAGAGAGAGAGTTTCAGTGTATTAATATCTGAAGTATTCTGTGAAGCATTTGACACGCTTCACCGAGATAATTTCAAAAGGGTCCATTTCATTTTGCGAAATCCTTGGTTGACCTTTAACTTGGCAGGTTGACCCGAGGCGACAGTATTAACAGGCTGTCAACTGTTGTGACCTGTGCTGTTATATTTAAGACGTAGATGTTACATGTCGTCTGCACTTCAGTTGAGGCGGAGGAAGGGAGAGAGAGAGAGAGAGAGAGAGAGAGAGAGAGAGAGAGAGAGAGAGAGGGGGGAAGGAGAAGGAGGGTGGTGTAGTTGGAGGAATGTTTTAAGTGACAAGAAGTGAGGGAATAGAGGGGGTGAGGGAGTGTAGTAAAAGCTGAGGTTTATTTTGGTTTAACGAGCTGTGGGGAGAGTTATTGTGATTATGACGGAAAGACAGACAGACAGACAGACACAACTTACAACCATCTTCCATTACTCTCCTTGTCTTAATTCCCTCACCATGGTCTTTAAGTTCCTTGTAATATCCTTGTACACCTTGATTCTTTTGGTCACCCTTTCTTACAACAGGTGTACAGGTGTTCCCCTTGTGTCTCTTTAATGATCACTGCCAGACGTTTCATCACACCACTTCTCTCTATCGTATTTCTCCATACACTTCCACTACCTTTTTTTTTAAGACTGCAATATTGAACTGTTCTCCCCTTCTTCTTCAATCTCTTCCCCCCCCACTTCGTCATCATTTATAATTATCCACCTTATCTTACCTGTTTCTTGATATGTTTTCTCTGCTTTATTTTCGTATCCCTTTCATCCTCAATCTTTCATTTTCTATTAATTTTGTTTCTGGCCTGTCATGGTGAAATACTCCCTCAGTCATCCATATCAATAAATTATACATACATACATACATACATACATACATACATACATACATACATACATACATACATACAGTACATACATACATACATACAGTGAGGGGTAAAGAGGGGGAGGGAGATGAGGCAAAGAGGTTTGAGGTAGGCGAGGTAAATAGGGGAGAGGGAGGGGAGGGGGAGGTGAGGGTAAAGAAGGGAGTAAGGAGAATAGGTGATAACAAAAGGGAAGGGGGAGGTGGGGGCAAAGAGGGGAGTAGGGAAATCAGGTGATAACTGAAGAGGATAAAGTAAGGAGAGGAGGAAGAGAAGGAACATGTGATGACTGAAGAAGGAAGTGGGAGATAAGTAGAAATTAAGGTAGAGGAACAAATGCTAAATGAAGTGGAGAGGAGAAATAATGGAGAGGAAGAGATAATAACCGGATAAACAAGGGAAATATGGAGAAAAGAAGGAATGGAGAGAAATAGAAAACCAGAAAGGAATTGAGGAAGGGGGAAGTACTGATAAGAGAAGAAAGAAATGGGTGAATGAAACAGAATAGAAGGGGGCAAAGGGGGGAAGAACAAAGAAAGTGAAATAGATAGAGTGGGAGGAAAAGGAGCAAAGGCAGATGGTTATGGGAAGGGAATGACTGGAATAGGGAAAGGGTTTAAGAAAGGGTCGAATTGTAAAAAAAAAAAGGAAGACTTAAGAAAGGGAGGAATGAGGGGGGGAGGGGGGGAAGACACAAAGGAAGGGGGAAGTAAAGAGGAAGAGCAGTGGAGAGAAAAAGAATAGTAGGAAGGAACAACAAAAAGAAAGTTGGAAGGAGAGAGGTAATTACGGAAAGAGATGGATAAATGAAGGGAAGGAGAGTAGAGAGAAAAATAAGATAGGAAGGGGGAGTGAGAGAGAAGGGGAAGAGAAGAGAAAGAAAGACGGAGGGAGAATAGAAGGAGAGTAGATGGAAGGAGAGAGAGAGATATGAAATGGAGGGTGGAAACGACGGTGAGAGAAGGAGAAAGGGAGAGCGATTACAGTGTGGAGAGAGGGCGAGTGAAGTGAGGGCGGCTGGGTTCACTCCCTAATGACATCATTCTCATTATAATTTTTCACTCCTTGCGACACATTCTGAAGCCAGTTTTATTGTCATCTCAAGTGCTTCAATTTTTCCTCCTACTTTCATCTCAGTTTTTAACATTTACTCTTTCTAATTTTGTTTCATAATTTTCTTTATTTACCGTCTCGGCCTGATCTCGTTTTATTTTTTCTTATGCTGGCTAATTTTCTTTCACATACACTTTCCTGTGTATTTACCTTTCGATTTAATATATATATATATATATATATATATATATATATATATATATATATATATATATATATATATATATATATATATATATATATATATATATATATATACTGTATATAACCTGTCATTTAACCCCCTCTTAGCTTCTACTCCATTTATTTTTATCATCATGTTCGTTTTGGTGCCTCAGGTGGTTTTTTGCCCAAGGTTCTCGTTCTCTTGAAACCAGATACCAAATTCTCCTCTTTCAGCGTCAGAAACAGTTTTCTTTCCCCGTTCAGTGTGTGATATTTCTCCTCTTTCTTAGAGTATGACGGTACTTACATCTTGCGTTTATTTATATATATATATATATATATATATATATATATATATATATATATATATATATATATATATATATATATATATATATATATATATATTGTGTGTGTGTGTGTGTGTGTGTGTGTAATAATAATAATAATAATAATAATTTACGGTTTATTGAAAGAGCATGGCAGCCGGAAGGCTGAAAATATACAATTACATAATTGGGGAATGGGTCTCTTGATTTACAATTGATGTACACGTAATATAATTAAAACAAAAATGGATCTCTACTATTTAATGGACCCTGAGCTACCATCTCTCCCACTTATCTTTTCACGATTCTCTTCTTTATATGTATTAAATCGCCAGGTTGGGCCCAAGAGGTAATGATTATAGCCCATATATCCTTCAACCAATACCAATAAATTATAGAACATTTTTAGTTGTTAACTAATGGGCCCCATACAAGATGATATATAGAGGGTCCGTTAGATGTGAAACTTCCCCAATCTAACGAACAATATAGAGATGAAAGTCCGTTTTATCGATGGTCCGTTAGATGCGAAAGCCCCTTCATCTAATGGATTATATGGTGAGATAAGGTCCGTTATATGGAGGTTTCACTGTATAGGTAAATTCTCTCTCTCTCTCTCTCTCTCTCTCTCTGTGTTAGTTCATCCATCTGTCTGTGTCTCCCGCACTTGTTGCTCAAACAGCTTTGGTTCTGTCATCTTCAAACTTGGCCCAGGAGCTGATGATCCCCTCGGGGTAGTTTTAAGGTGGGAGCCAACGCTAAGAGAGGGCTGTACTAAAGGGAGGTGGCTGGATGGAGTGGCAGGAAAGGGATGGGATGGGATGGGATGGGAGTACTAGTCAGCTGATGGAGGAATACGGTCATGGGGGATGTAATTGTCACACTGATCTCACACCAGGATAGGGTTAATAATGTCGTAATAGGTTTATATACAAGTGAGGGATATAAAGTCTTGGTCGTTGAAAATTATATCCCATTTTGAAAACGATTACCGCCAGACTGGTAATAATTGGACTGGTAGTGTTACAGTTCTTGAGCGCACTTATCTTCAGCCTTCACAATAATAAAGTCCTCATAAACACAGCCTTTTACAACTTAGTATGACCTATATTAAAAGTGTTAGTATGACCTATATTAAAAGTGTTTGATATTCACAACACTATGTTTACTTTGTTGGGTGTAATTCTTTCGTGGACATGGCCTGCCAGTGCTTCCCCGTTCTAATAATAATTTTTCACCTTCTCATATCATTCTCGTGACACTCGTGTTCATTTTAGAGCAACACTATTGATTGTATTTTTCACAAGTTTTGTTCACGAAGGACCGAATGTCGACCACAGCAAGTTATATTAAGTGTATTTTTTTCACATTTTCATCGCTTAGGTAACTTTAAACTAGCAAATAATTGAGTAAAGTTACAAGTAAATAATACAGTGAAGTTAGAGTTTGAGTGTGTGAGTTAAGCCCTTCTCGAGGATAAGAGCAGAGGGGAAGAAGTGACCCCAGTGAAGACAGTGATAAAGAAAATTGCCTGGAATTAATCCGCTCTTAAGTCTTTGCTTAATGAAACGTCAATTATCGACGAAAATTTATTGTGTTATTTACCTTTAAGTAAAAATCAAGTTAATGTGTATATATCATTTTTAGTGAAAAATTATATGACGAATCTGTGTTATACATGATGAAGATTATGATTCGTTTCTTGGAGATAATTTGCAGACATTTTAGAAAGAAATAGAGCGAGAACACCATTTAAAGAGAGAGAGAGAGAGAGAGAGAGAGAGAGAGAGAGAGAGAGAGAGAGAGAACACTTAAAGGTATAATGAATAGAAATGACACTACAGTACTCTGGCAAGTGTTTATATTCTCATCTCCTAACTTGGAGGGCTTGAGAAACAAAATCACGAATTCTACTTAATGACCCTGGCTTACCTGTGAGGACTGTACATGTTGATCAAAAGTTAAATTACGAAACTGCACAAATATAATGACTATTGGTGATTAGGTTAGTTAAGTCTAGTTATTGTTAAGGTCAACGAGTCAACAAATTAGCCATGGGACAGAATTTTCTTAGTGCACTGTCCTTTCCCAGAAATGTGAAATTCTAAATACACTCACAACAGCCTAATCAGTCCAACTTATTCAACAATTGTTATTTTAGATTTTCTTTTTGTTTGTCTTCGTCAGAACTAATGTCCGTTTTATCACTGCACTCGACTACCTGTACTTCCTCAATTTTTAAGTTAGGTACCAATTCACAGCTAGGTGAAACTGGGTGTATACCGTACTCGAACCAGTGACCTTAAGGGTAGGAGGCGAGCTATGTATCCACTCGTACACCGAATGGATCCAAATTTCACCTAGGGGTCATTCTTGCAGCTACAAGCCCACGCACTAACACTGTCTGTGTTAGTTAGCTCTTCGCTGTATTCTAAAAGTATATTTCAGTGTATAAATATAACATAGTTTAATGTTCACCAGATCAGAGAGTCTGTATCCTTGTTGTTAAGCCTTCGTTTCCTACAAAATTTGTTTGGGCACAAGACAAACTAATATAAGAAGATAATGTTGGAGAAGGATATAGAAGTTTAAGCAAATGGGTTACTTTGTATCGTCAATTTATGCAACCCTAAGAAAAACGAAGGTGATAGTTACGCATTTTCTTATTGATTTTCTTTGGAAACTATTATACAAAAGTGTGTGAATGTTTTAAAGGAAACAAGTGAAATTACGGAAAACAAATGGTGGTGCGTGAGATAAACTAACATTAACATAGAAAATACTTTGATTTATAATCCAATGTAATATGATTTAAAAAAAATGGATCTCTACTATTTTATGGACCCTGAGCGAATGAGTCAGGTTGGGGCCCAGTAAGTAATGACTATATTAGTATTGGGGCCTATATATCCTTCAACCAATACCAATAACGTATAGAATATTTTTAGTAGTTAACTATTGGGCCCATACAAGATGATATATGTTTGATAATACATGGGGTAGAATGATGCAATTGTTAACCATGTAAAAGAATATTAAATCAAATGATAATCATCCAAAGATTGATATATGATCTTTAATTGGCCTTATGATTCACAATGTTCATGAATTGTTTAGTCATACTTTCTTAATATTTCTCTCTCTTTATCAATTTCTCCTTTTATCACGCCCTCTTTATCACTTTCTCTCTATCTTTTTCTCTCTGAAAATAAAGAGAATGTAGCGAGTGTTACTACTGTACCTTTCTCTTTATCTCTGTCTGAAAGCATAATGTGGAAAGAGACCATTCCGTCTCTTCCGTCTTTCGCTCTCTCAACCATATTGTCGAAAACTATTATTCCTCTCTCTCTCTCTCTCTCTCTCTCTCTCTCTCTCTCTCTCTCTCTCTCTCTCTCACACACATACACACTGTCTTTTTGGTACATAACAAAGTCTACTCACAACAGATCCCACTAAATAATACAAAGGCTCTAGATTAAGTGACACAAACGAAGGGAAATTTCATTAGGATCTCTGCCTAAGACCGCGTGCTCACAGCGTAATGCCATGGAGAGAGAGAGAGAGAGAGAGAGAGAGAGAGAGAGGGGCGCCACAACTGTGTATCATAAGGATGAGAGAGACGGGTTAACTGTGCATAATGGAGTGAGTGAGAAAGTGAGTTAAAGGGAGAAACAAAGTGATATAGTGATATGGCTGACGGAGAGAGAGAGAGAGCATATACATAGAGCATTGTTCGTATCTATTACAGCTGTTGAACGGGTGACTATAAAATTTTCCCGGTGTAAACAAAGAACGATTGTGATGATTGTTAATAACTGAAGAGTCACGAGTTAAAATCACTGTGAAATTATGGCAATGGGGTGATGTTATGGAATGTAAATAATGGGAGTTATGGGATAATGGTGTGAAAGGTAAGGATGGGTGCGTGTATGTTTTAGGTGACAGGAGAAAGGGGGTGTGGGATATGGATTAGTGTGTTTGGGGGGAGAGAATTAGGGTGTGGGATGGATGAATGTGTTTTGGCATGAAGGTGGGGATGGATGGAGTGTGTTTGGGGAGATTAGGGGTGTGGGATGGATGAATGTGTTTGTGAAGGTAGGGAGGGATGGATGGTGTGTTTGGGGGGGAGAGGTGGGTGTGGGATGGAAGAATGTGTTTGTGAAGGTAGGGGGATGGATGAGTGTGTTTGGAGGAAAAGGGTGCAGGGTGGGATGGATGAATGTGTTTTGTGGAGGTAGGATGGATGAGGTTGTGTTTGGGGGGGAAGGGTAGGTGTGGGATGGATGAGTGTGTTTGAGGAGGGAAGGGAAGGGAAGGGAAGGAGGTTGAAGAGACTCCTATGTCGATAAAGTAGTCAGTCAACCACATAACAAACCACCCAGTCACCCAACAAACCACTGAGCCATCCAACAAACCACCCAGACACCCAACAAACCACCCAGCCACCCAACAAACCACCCAGACACCCAACAAACCACCCAGCCATCGAGCTAGCCAACAAGCCGGCAAAATAGAGAAGACAAGAGCGCTAACATAAGATTAAATGGTTATACGAGTAGGAGTTATGACGTTATCCCGAGCTAGACAAGTTTCTCGTCCTCACAGCCAATAATAATCATCACCCCGAGACGCAATCTGGCAGAAACCACGCTGATTGGTCCTATCCCACCATGGCGTAAGCTGATTGGTACTCCTCCACCATGACGTGTACTGACTGGTTCCTCTCCTCCTGTGACGTGTACTGATTAGCCCTCGGCTACCGTGACGTCCGCTAATGTCTGAACATTAAACATATCCTAACCTAAACTTAACATGACGTCATGATAGCTGAGGACCATTCAATGCACAGAATGCCCGCATTTTAGAGGATTTTTATATGTTAGCTTTTTTAATGTTGTTTAAGGTCCACGACTCTCTCTCTCTCTCTCTCTCTCTCTCTCTCTCTCTCTCTCTCTCTCTCTCTCTCTCTCTCTCTCTCTCTCTCTCTCTCTCGTATTAAATACATTCTTTTAGGGGTTAAATGCGTTTTCTCACAGGTTAAATACGTCTCGTAGAAGTTAATTGCATCCTTCTAGGGATTTGAAATGCATTATCTCCAAGGTTTTAATGCGTTCTCTCGGGGGTTGAATGCGTTCTCTCCGTCTCTCGATAGATGACCGCAGCCAACAAGAACGCCGAGAAAACGCGAGTAATTTTAAACTGTCGTGAGATAATGGAGCCAGAACCAAGAAGGCTTTACTGGAAGATGAGAGGGAGGACGTGGGAGAGGGGATGGGAGGGTGTGGGTGAGAGGAGAGAGAGGGGTGGGAGAGGATGGAGGATGGGGAGGGTGTGGGAGAGGGTGGGGGAGGTGGGGAGAGGATAGGAGGTGGGATGGAAGATCGGAGGTCGTGAGAGAGAAAGGATGGGGGTGTGGGAGAGAGAGAGGATGAGAAGGTGTGGAGATGGGAAAGAGGATGGGAGGGTGAGGGAGAGAGGAAAGAGGGAGGGTGTGGGAGAAAGGAGAGGATGGGAGGATGTGGGGTAGGGAGATGGAGGTTTGGGAAGTTGTGGGAGAAGAAGGATGGAAGGATGTGGGTTAGGGATGGAGGATGGAAGAGGGGGTAAGACGATGAGAGGGTGTGGTAAAGTTAGAAAGGAGGATGTGAGGGTGGATGGAGGGAGGATAGATGGAAGGGTGGGATGGAGGCTAGGGGAGAGGAATGAAAAGAGGGAAGAAATTAGGAAAAGTATAATTGAGGCAGAAGGAAATAATACAAAAACAAAGTAGAGATGAGATTTCAAATACCTGTAAACAAAGGCAGGAGAGAAAGTGGGAGAAAGTATAACTGGGACAGAGTCGAGGGGAGAAAACCAACCATCCTTGTGTCGTAATGGGATGGAGAGACAGCCTTCCTAAGTGAACAGCTGTATGAAGATGGAGAAGATGTTAGCTTTTAAAGCGATGGAATGGGAGGGGGGAGAGATGGTGATGATGGACTTAAATATCCACCAGGGTAAAAGGAAGGGATCCGGGGAAGTGGGATAATTGACAATAAAGAAGGAGAGAGGAGATGGTGGGAGGAGGAGGAGGAGGAGGGAGAACAGGAGAAGGGAAAGGTGGTAGTGGAGATAATGGAGTTAAATTTCCTCCAGAGTAAAAGAGAGGGACCCTGAAGAAGTGGGATAATTGATAATAATAGATGAAGGAAGGAGGAGACGTGGATAAGAGAGATGAGATGGAAGAAGGAATAGGAGGAGGAAGAGAGGGACAAGTCGAGAGGTTGGGAGCATGTGTCTGAGAGTGATAGAATGACTGACTGACACAAGGACAACAACAGAGGAGAGAGAGAGAGAGAGAGAGAGAGAGAGAGAGAGAGAGAGAGAGAGAGAGAGTACCCATTTCGTATGCATTTAATTAACCTAAATTTTTATGGTGAACTACCTTACGACTAAGTTACCCATTATCTCTGCCCTTCAGGGATCGTTTATTCATGGGAGCGAGAATAGTTATGGGTTGAGTCCTTGATGAATTTTTCAACCATGTTTAATTCACTTTTTGGGTCTTTCGTGTTTGGGTGAAGAAAGTTAAATAAGTTGCCCGTTTTATAAAGCCTCTTGAGAGATGAGTACGTCTTGTGTTACTCATTATGTATACCCATCAAGGGTTGCCCATTATGTATGAGGATACCCCTCAAGAGTTACCCATTATGTATACCCCTCATGAGTTGGCCACTATGTATACCCATCATGAGTTACCCATTATGTATATCCCGCTTCAGTAAATATCCTACAATTTACAGACCCTCAGTGTTTGCATTACAGACCCTCAATATTCGCATTACAGACCCTCAATATTCGCATTACAGACCCTCAATATTCGCGTTACAGTCTTTCAATATTCGCATTACAGACCCTCAATATTCGCATTACAGACCCTCAATATTCGCGTTACAGTCTTTCAATATTCGCATTACAGACCCTAAATATTCGCATTACAGACCCTCAATATTAGCATTACAGACCCTCAATATTAGCATTACAGACCCTCAATATTCGCATTACAGACCCTCAATATTAGCATTACAGACCCTCAATATTAGCATTACAGACCCTCAATATTCGCATTACAGACCCTCAATATTAGCATTACAGACCCTCAATATTAGCATTACAGACCCTCAATATTAGCATTACAGACCCTCAATATTAGCATTACAGACCCTCAATATTAGCATTACAGACCCTCAATATTCGCTTTACAGAACCTCAATATCCGTTTTACAGAGCATCAACATACGATTTTTACAGACTAAAAGTGAACTCCTCGATATGCACTTGATGCTATGAATTTTGGCAACATTTGCAGTTAAGAAACAAGGCTGCATTAGCAAGACGGCCGGTCGCCTTATGGTGCTTGAATAATTAACACCTGCTAATGGGACCACGTACCACTTTCCACACTTTCCAATTTTCCTCCTCTAATTTTCTATTACGTCCTTTTAATTTTACCCTTCCGACCTCCAACTGCTTATTCTTGTCTTATAATTTCCCTTTTTTTTTTTTATCTAGGTTCCTTTTTTTCTTGTTTCTCGGTTTCCTTCTTCAGTTGCCAGTTTCCTATTTTGGTCCGCTACTTTATAATTTTCTTGTTTATGTCGTCTTTCCTATTTTCCTATTTTTATCATATACTTTCCCATTTTTGTGAGTTGATTTTCTATTTTCTGCACGCATTTTCAGATTAGCTTAGCTCAAGTTTTTATTCCCAATTTTGTGTTTTCCTCTTTCCAGTTCCTATTATAGTCCTTGAGTTTCCTATGTTTACCATTTTATTTCCTATTACCTGCTTTAATTTCCCATTTTACTCAAAAGTTTCATATTTTCATCTTACAATTTCCTTTTTCCGTCCTATTTTCGTCCCAATAAATGGATAATTATTTTTTCGGCTTTTTCCAACTATTGTTTTCTCCTTTTCGTCACCTGATCCTTTTTTCTATTCCTATTTCTGATTTCGTGTAGGTTATTTCTGTCCAACAAATTCTTTATTTCGTCATCCACAAGTTTATTTCCGTTCTATTTAGGCTCGATCCATCTCCAGGTATTTAATTCCAATTTGCGTGAATTTGTGGGGTGTACGAATTTGCAGCCTTGTTAAATTGGCGTAGTATCTTTACAAGGTATTGCACGAATTTAATTTGCTGTAGGAATCTGGATAGTTTTGTACGAATCTAGAGAATGTTTTACGAATCTGATAGAATTTCACGATTTTTTTACGATATTTCAATTTAGGTTGTCGCAATCTAAATATTTAATTCCTGGTCCCGAATTTAATAGGCATTATATAATTTAAATTTGTTGCACATATTATAAAATCTTAATTATACTGAAGATAAAAACATCAGACAATTTGCATCATTTCATCAAGTTGGAAATATTCAATAAGATAATGTGAATTACTTTTACACAAACATTAAATCATAAATTATCTCATTGTTACAAGTATTAATTAACATGAATTATAATTATGCTGTAATTAAACTTTTACACCCCGATTCTTTCAGGGTACATCGTTGAATCTCTGGAAACTTTATCAATAATGATCAGAATTTGGCTTTACGGATGAATGAATTTAATTGCATACGAGAATTATTGTGGCGCTGATGCTCCTTTTGTTGGTTTTGTTTGTTGTTATTATTATGTTAATTATTCATTAGGAACAAGACGCCCGCAGACACACACACACACACACACACCCACACACACACACACACACACACACACACACACACACACACACACGTATAGTTAGTCTCTCCTTACCACCACCATTAATACTTTTCCTGTTATCACTATCAACATCAACATCCCCTCCTACTTATCATACTGTTTCTTAAGTTAACATTTAAACACTTAGCAACAACACGTTCTCTTCCTTTGCGGTTGTCCATCTCATACTTGGTCTTGACACCTGGGCGTCCTTGCTTGGGTTTCCTTGACTAGCAGCAACAGCAGCAGCAGCAGCACCTTGGACTGTCATTTAAACTTTGGGTTCAAAAATAAAAACTTTGGCAGGTGTAGGCATGAGACGTCTTTGGGTTCTGCAATTTCTTATACCATAGCAACACTTAGCACATGTTTTACTTAGCCTTAGCCACTTACTTAGCACTTTGATTAGTTTGCGTTGGGTTCGTCAACATCAAAAACAGATTTAGCCGACAAGATCATTTTGGGACTCAGCAGGTATTGGCAGCAGCAGCAGCAGCAAGCAACAGCAGCACTTATGGCATGCTTAGCAGGACCATCACCACCACTGCGAACACTACCACTTCCACTATCATCGTCACCACCATATTGCTACTACCACCACAACCATCACCACCACTATAACTACTAATGCCACCACCACTTCCATTCCACGACTACTACTACTAGTAACCACCACGACTATCACCCAACAAGAACTACCAGTTCCATTCTCAGTATTTCAGGAAGGTTACAAAACCTAGAGACAGCTTGACTACTGTCCAGGTAAAATAAGACCTGTTGAATATTTCAACCTTTCTTCCATAACACAATGAACGTTTTCTAACCCGATTAAGACCAGAACGAGAATTTGTCTTAAGCTACCGTCGAGCTTGGATAAAATCCGTCGCGGGAATGTGTCAGTATTTGGGCAATGAGAGACTCTGTTATGTTGATCTCCAAGATAAAATTAGTTTTATTGTTATTTATTTTTGGAAGAGCTTCGGTATCCTAGGTTGTATCGTCTGCTTTGGTATGGAGGTGTAGTTAAGAATTGCTTGTGGTTCCCTGAACTGGAAGAGAGAGAGAGACTGTGAATTAATAAGTTGAAGATTTTTGTAGCTAGGTAATGGAGTTTGTGCTCAACCTCTTTTTTCCTGTCATGTTTGATTTTTTCTTCCTCGTGAAAACGAAACAAGAATTAGGAATTTGTTTTATGATCACGGTAATTGAATGAACGCAGGTTCATTAAATCACTATCTGGTATGGGGTAATTGTAATTTGTAATTGCAATTGATTACAATTAAATAATATTTTTCAAGTAATTGCTGAATTATTGTTATTCACTAAAATTCATTGTACTTGTGATTGTAATGAATTACGTTCAAAGTGAAAATATTATATTATAAACGAAGCGACATAACAATCGTATATTAAAGTTTTATTTAGCTACTTATGACAGTAATATCCCGAAAGGTTTGTGTCAATCATAAATCCTTTTGAGGATGCCACTACAAGGTCACCTCCAGCTATGCCATATATCCTTGATCTCGGCTCAACTCTCACTTTAAATATAAACTCTTGACAACTCTCAAAGGCTCTTTCGTCTAGCGCCCTCTATCTGGATATGAAAACATTGACGTTTTTGTCCTTGTTGTTGCTCTTGATCCCCGAGTCAAACTCCAGTGGTGTACAGCTGCCTCTCGCTCTCACTCCACAGACTGCTTGTGTTGTCATCCTACCAGCCACCCAGGCTACCAGTTCAAACATTGCTCCAAACCTGCCTAACAACTCTCCCCCCATGTAAACTCTTCTGCCTTATGGATCCTCCGGCTGAACCTTTGCCTCAACCCTCCAGTGTGGTAAGGAGATCCAGGAACATCTAAGTGGCCCCTGTATGCCTAAAAACTGTGTGCCACTTCAACACTGGCAGGCCCATAACCAAGGTCTTGGTGTCTCTCTTCCTCTGGTCACCTGGAACGTCTCTTTAGTATTAGGGGAAATCATTCAGTCATGATCACAGTAGATGACTGACACTACATTTGAAAGGTTCCTGAATATCAAAGTAAACAAGTTATATTCAACACCTGTATGAGCCTAGTTTGTGTGTGACATTTACACTATGTACACGGAAGTAAAACGCTTAAAACACTTATTTCTGTCCCTTTAATTAAATAAGGTGTTACTCTGAAATAAACTGTACTTGAAACCAAATACTTCTCAAAGGGATCCCATGATGTCGAAGCAAAATGTAATCGTAATTGAAATCAATTACTTGTTAAAGTAATTGTAATTAGTTACCTTTCTTTTCCAGTTGTAATTTGAATTGTACACAGGCATTGAATTAGTTTGGGTTTGTCACGTTAATCCTTGTTCTTACCACCATTGTGTGTGTGATTGGATTATGTGGTTGGGTGTGTACACATATGTATACTGTTGACATATGCATAAGATATGTACTGTTGACTTAAATCGCTCTCTGTAACTTGGTAAAATCGTGTCTTTTACAAGCGTCTGTTGCTGGTGTGATTTGGCGGGATTATTCACGCCAGACCACATCAAAGACGAGGTGTCAAATTGGCAATCACAGCCCAGACAACACGTCCCTCCCCCATACTACGATTTCTGGGAATTAAACACACACACACACACACACACACACACACACACACACACACACACACACACACACACACACACACACACACACACACACACACACACACACACACACACCATTTACTAAAGCTCATAACACTCATCTTTTATGCACACAATGAATATTTTAATATTGGTTCTTCTCTTAGTCTATGAACATTTCGCCCAGGTGAGGTCATCAGGTTCCACGTCTCTCTCACCATGAATAACTTAGGTCACCTGCACGAGGGCAGTGAATGGCACCACTGTTTCCTAGTTATGAATAAAGTAAGACACGATAGGGGCTTATCTCTCCTACCTATGAATAAGTAAACTGTCCCAGCCCATTGTTGATTTATCTTACATATTTACACTGCTATAAGTATTGTAAGTTCAGGTCTGATGCAGATTCATGTTACCCAGAAGCAAGTATAAATTCAATAACCACAACATCTACGACAAGAAACAAATGACACTCACAGTAACATGACTCCTAAACCCGAGAGAATAAAAACGCATCAAAGGGTTTCAAATTCCATCTCCTCTTCTGCTTTTTGTTCTTGAACACGTTCCGCAGCCAAGCTTGGAATATTTTCACAGATAACAAAGCTTTTGGGGTAAAATCGTGCATTTCGAATGTTCTGTCGCCTATGCGAGTACCCAAGAGAAGAAACACATCAAAGAGGTTCAGATTCCATTTCCTCTCCTACTTTTTGGACATGTGTGTGTGTGTGTGTGTGTGTGTGTGTGTGTGTGTGTGTGTGTGTGTGTGTGTGTGTGTGTACCTCCGGCAGGTTTGAAATATTTTGATAGCTAAGATGTGTTTTAGAGAAGCAAAAATCCTGTGTCGAAGGTCTTATCTTATACAGTACATGGGTGCCCAATGTTTGAAATTCTCTAAATAAGTTCGGATTCCTTCTTTCCTCTGTTTTTTTTCTTCTATCATACGTGTCCCGGAAATGTTTGGAATATTTTAATAAATTAGATATATTTTAAACAAACTTATCCTGTAAGTAATTTTTTATGTACAGTTATAATGAAACATGAATTTAATCAAAATTTGTCGAATCCATTCTATTCATTCTTAGTGTATCTATTCCCGGAGATATTTGGAAGCTTTCAACAGACGTAGAGGGCTTATTAAGAAAAAACAAATCTTATTTCAAATGATTTATTATAAAAGTGTTCTGTTTCGTTCACCTCCTACCCTATAAGAAAAATGACAATTTATATTAAAAAAGACCCCAACCCTAAAAGACCCCAATCTTAAAAGACCTCAATCCTAAAAGACCACAATCCCAATAGACCCCAATCTTAAAAGACCTCAATCCTAAAAGACCACAATCCCAAAAGACCCCAATCTTAACAGACCCAAATCCCAAAAGACCCCAATCCTAATGAGTAAGATAAGTTAGACTGGGGTATCAATAGAAGTGGACCAATTTAGCCTTCAAATAAACCTGGTGGCTGGCATACCCCCTCAGTTCCACACGCTCACAATGGGTGTCTCTTTGTCTCCTGGAATATCTCAACGTACAGTATTATGGAATATATGTTTACCGAAGTGGAAATTGTCGGGGAATATGATGCCTATTTCCGTAATTGATATATATGAAACAATGGTTGAACCTTCCTACCAATGGATAGACATATAGATAGATAGATAGATGAGGTTTAGTTAGTATCTCTCTTAGGTTTTGTTGTTGTATTTATGAATATTGTTCTTTTTGTTATGATTGTTTTTTAGAAATGCATTCGTGAACACAGTCGTTAATTATTATTTCGATATTTTAGGTTTACTGAAGACGGTAACGTAAGGCACCGACGCGTCTCACTCTTCTTAAGGTAAATGATCAGGTTTTTATTATTATTATTATTATTATTATTATTATTATTATTATTATTATTATTATTATTATTATTACTATTATTATTTGTATTATTAATATTATTGTTGTTGTTGTTGTTGTTGTTGTTATTATTATTATTACTGTTATTATTTTTATTATTATTATTATTATTATTATTATTATTATTATTATTATTATTATTATTATTATTATTATTATTATTATTATTATCAAATAATGTATATATCGAACATGGAGGGAAGGCAAAGAAAATCGTACTCGTGTGGACAAGTTTGGCCCAACTTTCCCTGGTATTCATCAGGTGAGCAATTGTCTTGTCTCTGGCCGGGGATCTTGGTGAGAGATAAACCTTCCTCCCTCATCTCTTGCAAGACTATGAGCTGATTCCGAGAAAGAGAACTTATGTGGGAGGTGTATGTCTGTCTCTGTTTCATTCTATATATATTTTTTTTGTTCATCTTTAAATATAATTATCAAGCGTTGCGGCTAATTAATTGTTTTGTCTATTTACACAATTAATTAATTACTTATCTAACTGTCTATCCATCAGTCAATCAATCGTTTTACTTTCTGATATCGTAATGAACTTGATCCAACTTTCCGTGATGTTCCTTCCCCTCGTGAGTGATGGGTGAGGAATAACACTGTCCCCGTCACCTCTAGCGCCTGACTACCAACACTTTGGGCTGATGAGCTTATGTGAGCAATAGTGCTGTCCACCTCGTCTCTCTCTCTCTCTCTCTCTCTCTCTCTCTCTCTCTCTCTCTCTCCGTGATTCTTTTCTCAGGGAGTTTTTTAGCAGAATCTTCACTGCAGTGTCCGAAAACTTCAGAGTGATTCCAATTACCCTCTCAAAAACGAACTTCAAGCAGGCGTAGTGTGTAAACAAGTGTGTGTGAAAAAAGTTTATAAACAGTCTCGAAAATCTCCCTTAACATCCCATTATAATCTGTAAACTATCTCCAATAATTCTTCTTCTGAAAGCCAGTCTCCCTGCAGTCTCCAAACGTCCTTCAGACATGTCCTCATAATCTTCTCCGTTCCTTATTACAAACTGCTGAAGTGTCTCCGTCTTTTCACCGTATTTTCTGAAGTCTCTAATTATTGTCACTTCTTCGCCTGGACTCCAAGCAAGAAAATTTTGCATATATTGTCTATGTAGTGTAAGTTTCCGTACAGCCTGTAAGCAGCAAAAGTTTGCACCTAGTTTTCAGAATCTCCTCTGTGAACAAATTTTGAATATTAGTCTCCATATATCGAATCTCCAAGAGAGTGATTCCCAATTTACAACATGCAAAATGATCTCCAGGCAATATCCAAAATGTCCACATCATCTACAGGCAGGCAGTCTCCAAAATTTCGTCGTCTCCATTTCGACGCCTAACATTCTACAGTCTCCAGTTATGCAACAGTCTCCAAGCAGTTACTTGTCTCCTTGTTATTTCCATTACAATCAACAAAATCTCCTGTTAAAGTTTCATCACGCGAAGCAAACAACTTCACACGTCTCCAAAATCTCAGCGCAATTCCCATTACAAGTTGCAAACAGATTCCACACACTCCAAGGATTTGACCTCCAAGAAGTCAAACCACTATTTCATCAAGCAAACAGTCTCCAAAGTTAGGAAATCTTCTGCCTCCAAGGAAGCAAACAAGTAAACAGTCATCTTCTGCCTTCCAGAACTTGTGAGTCGTCGGAGGTGATCGAGGAAGGTAAAAAAAAAGAAAAATGAAACAGAACGTAATTGAGTTTCTTGTCTGGTCGTCAAGCAGGTGAGACTCTTAATTAGTTCTTCTTCTTGACTGACCTCACCTGCCATGACCCCCAGCAGCAGGTGAAGGGTACGTTTTGTGTGTGTGTGTGTGTGTGTGTGTGTGTGTGTGGGTGTGGCATGGTGTTGGTGGAAGGGGTATGAAATGGTGTTAATGTTGAGAAGAGAGGTAGGGATGTGGTCGGAATTTGGTGGCAGGGATATGGCAAAAATTGGACAGGGTTTGACTGAAGTGTAGTTGGGTGTGGCAGGATGAGACAGGGTGTGGCAGAAGTATAGAGAGTCTGGTAAGGGGTGTAGCAGAGTGCAGCATGGTCTGGTAGATGTGGTATAGTATATAAGAATGTGCTGGGGGTGTCGCAGGGGTTAGTAGAGTTTGGTAGGTTATATTTGGGTGTAGCAGTGGGCGGGAGGACGGACATACTAAGGTGTGATAAGGTATAACAGAGTGTAGTAGCATGTGTGTTGTTGAAGTGTGACAGAGGTGTGGTAGGGAGGGAGTGGTAACAAAGTATCTAGATTAATGCCGTTGTATAAAACATTTGCGATTCAGGGAAATTACACTATGAAATTTCAGGTCATAAGTCTCTCTCTCTCTCTCTCTGTATTCTAAGTTAAAATGACATGACTGATATTGTTTGTTATTATTTTGGACAGAGAGAGAGAGAGAGAGAGATTAAATTCACTACCATTAAAAAAAAAAAAAACTTTTTCACTTCGTCGTATCTTAGTAACTCCAGGAGTGAAAGTTTGAAGGTAAATTAAGTTGTCAAAGGAATAAAGTCTCGTGTAAGAAAACATCCATCACGGTGAGTAAACTTTGACAACCCCGGAACAACCTTAACGGTGAGGGAAAAAAAAACCAGGTTATAGGTATTATTTGAGAAACTTACAAACACAACTTTTTTGTCGTTAAGAAGATGACGTTTGTGTTTTATATAATTTGTGTTATTTATTTATTTATTTATTTTTTAGCTTAATTTAACCTAATCTACCTCTAATCTAACCTATATCAGCTTATTTGAATGTAACCTTATAACCTAACACTAAACTATACCCCTAACGTAACCTAACCTTAACTCCAACCTAACTTAACCCAAACCCATATATTGGAAAAAAAAATCACCTCTAAGTTCCGAGATTAACGTCGGCCCTACAAGAGCTACTTACCTCCTATTTTATATTAAATAAATTCCGTTGTCTGGAAGAAAAAGTTCTCCCTAATCTTATCACTTAATCTCTTGGCTCCACTTTAATGGCGGGACAAAGTGTAACGTTCATGATGAAATTTCTCCACTTAATCTTAGGTGGCAGAAATACGCCAAGGGATCTACGAAACTTGTCTTGGGGGGGGTTGAATTATTTCTTATAGTACTCGTGGCTGGTGTGTTCTAGAAGAGCATTGGATGTGTGAGCGTCGGATGTAGGTCAGGGGAGTTGATTCTTTTACTTTGTTACACGTGAATGTTTTTTATTATTATTAGTAGTAGTGTGTGTGTGTGTGTGTGTGTGTGTGTGTGTGTGTGTGTGTGTAAACGAGGGAAAGAGAGAGATACAACACACCAATGTAGATAAAGACAGGATGAATGAAATGAAAATCAAAGAGAACTGAAACGTTAAATCTAAATAAAAGAGAAAACAAGTGCAATACAGAGGTAAATAATTTATTGATAATACGAGACACATAAGAGGAACTTTTGAAAGGGAAGAATTATCGGATAGAAAATGGATGAAGGTTTGTCCCGGTATTAAGGACGTACTTAAGAGAATGAGAAGTATGTGATTGGCATAATGAGTGGTAGGAAGGAGGGGAGAGGAAGAATGGGGGTGAAGATTGAATGATGGATTGTAGGAAGGAAGGGAGAGGAGAAGATTGAACGGGGAGAGAAAGAATGGGGTGAAGTTTGAAAGGGGAGAGGAAGAATGGGTGAAATTTGAAAGGGGAGAGGAAATATGGGGTGAAGTTTGAATGATGGATGGTAGGAAGGAGAAGAGAAGAGAGAGAGAGAGAGAGAGAGAGAGAGAGAGAGAGAGAGAGAGAGAGAGAGAGAGAGAGAGAGAGAGAGATTAGCTAGAAATGCGATTGATAATGGATGGGCTTAAACATGAGAGTAGAGAGAGAGAGAGAGAGAGAGAGAGAGAGAGAGAGAGGTAGGTAGGTAGGTTAGTTAGTTGCTTTCATTACACCAAACTCAAATTCTATATACAAATTCAATCGGTCAGGAACTTATTGTCCTTAACTGTAAGTATTGTAATCGGTGGTAGCGTACCGTGGGTGAGTCCAGAATACAAAGAGATGTTGCTACCGACGCCGGAGTCTTAGAAACTTCCCTAAACAAAGGCAATATTTCAGAGAACAAGAAGGAGAATTAAGTGAAAAGTCAGAGTCATTTATTTGCGAGGGAAAGAAGTAGGGAGGGGGAGAGGGCATGAGATGTAGGGCTGGATAGAGAGGGAGGGAGGGGGTATGATAAGAGAGGGAGGGTGAGTGGGGTGATAAGGAATGGAGGGAGGGTGAGATGAATAGGGTTTAAGGGAGGGGGATGGAGAGAGATATGGGGTGATAAGGAATGGAGGGAGGGTGAGATGAATAGGGTTTAAGGGAGGGGGATGGAGAGAGGGTGGGGTGATATGGGAGGGAAGGAAGAAGCCAGGATGATATAAAAAAAGGAAAGGAGAGAGTATGAGATAAAGAAGGGAGGGAGAAAATATAATATCAGGAAAGGTAGAAAGCGAATGTAAGATTAAAGAAGGAGTTGGGGAGAGAGGATGTGAGGAAGTACAAGACAAAGAATGTGTGAGGAAGAGGGGGGAGGAGGGAAGGAGGGAGGGAGAGAAGGTGTAAGGTAAAGAAAGCATGAGGTAGGGAGACAGAGAGTGTAAAAGTTTAAGAGGGAAGGAGTTGGTGGAGGGAGGGAAGGTGAGAGTGTGAGGGGAGTGTGAGGGGTGAGGGGGTGAGGGTGTGAGGGGGTGAGGGTGAGGGAAGGTGAGGTGTGAGGGAAAGGTGTGGAGGGAAGGTGGAGGGTGTGAGGGAAGGTGGGTGAGGGAAGGTGTGAGGGAAGGTGAGGGTGTGAGGGAAGGTGAGGGTGTGAGAAGTGTGAGGGAAGGTGAGGTGTGAGGGGAAGGTGAGGGTGTGAGGAAGGTGAGGGTGTGAGGGAAGGTGAGGTGAGGAAGGTGAGGGGTGTGAGGGAAGGTGAGGGAAGGTGAGGGTGTGAAGAGGGTGAGGGAAGGTGAGAGTGTGAGGGAAGGTGAGGGTGTGAGGGGAAGGGTGGAGGGAAGGTGAGGTGAGGGAAGGTGAGAGGTGGGAAGGTGAGAGTGTGAGGAAGGTGAGTGTGTGAGGTGTGAGGGAAGGTGAGGGTGTGAGGGAAGGTGAGAGTGTGAGGGAAGGTGAGGGTGTGAGGGAAGGTGAGGGTGTGAGGGAAGGTGAGAGTGTGAGGGAAGGTGAGGGTGTGAGGGAAGGTGAGAGTGTGAGGGAAGGTGAGGGTGTGAGGGAAGGTGAGAGTGAGGGAAAGAGAGAGAGTGAGAGGCTATAGTATGAGAGAAGGTGAAAATAATATAACGTATACGGAATACTAATATCAAACAATAAATAAGATAAAATGAAGAAATATAGAAAGAAACAATAACGTATAATATGAATTAAACTAGACTTTTTAGAGAACTTATTCAGAAAACTAGACTGAACATTAATCTGGTTATGAAAACACAAACGGGAGAGAAGAAGAGAGATGGTGGAGAGAAAATACAACAGAGAGATGGAGGGAGAGTAAATACAACAGAGAGAGAATAAAAGAAAACTAAGAATAAGAATAGGGAGAAGAATAATGTTGGCTACAAGAATGAATAATGGAGGAACTTGCAAGAGGCGGCCAGGCACTTGGGAAGATCACAGAGAAAACCTTCACAAAAATATATCACAAAAAGTACTGCAGCTGACTGGGAAATATTATTGAAGTTTCGGGGCGAGGATTTTGTAAGACACAACCTGGAGCCACAAACACGATTCTGGGATTTTCATTTTGACGGTAAATAGTAAGGAAATATTATCTTATTACTTAGGTGTTTGTGTATTTATCTTTATACAGAGAGAGAGAGAGAGAGATAGAGAGAGAGAGAGATTTTTCATATTCCTTTTGCTATTTTGTGTGTCTCTGTTTCAGGTTTACATCTTCAATCATATGACATTTTTATATTTCCAGTTCCTTCATATTTTTGTATTTTGCTTCGTGTTTATTGTTTACAGTTGCCTTCATGCCATGGGGGTATTATATAGTGTATGTTAACAATATGTGTGTAATTAGGTTCCGTCACTTTCATCACTTCCATTAGCCACGATAAACACACAGGTTCACTCGACTCTTCCTGCATACACAGTTATAAACACACACTCAGACCTGGTAGGTAACTCCTTTGTTAATATCCTCGGTGGTACATTAACTTCTCCCACACAGTTAAACCCCCCCAAAAATATATAAATACAAAGAAACTCACTAAGGTAAAGCGAGAGTAAATTAGCCGACGTGCGACAAATTATATAATGAGACATTGTAAAAAATAATTCGACAGTGTTTTCTCTTTTTTCATCGAGAAGAATAATTCATTAAAGTAATTAAGGTAATGATAGCAAAAACACGTAGCTCTATCGTCCAGGATGACTTGGAACTAACTCAGGGAAAAAGTGTGACCGTGGCAAAATTCACTGAGGAGAAAAAAAACGGGGAAAAAATCACAATAAAAAAAAAGATATTCTTCCTCTGTTAATTTATCAGGCAACCAGAGAATATATTACGAAATTGATACGAAGAATTTTAAGGGAAAAGAATATATGTATTTTTATCGATGCTGATTTATAACCAACAGGAAGGAAATCACACGTGGGTAAAAATTATCTTTTGTGGGAAGAAAGGAAAGAAAATATAGTTGCTTTTTATCCACTGTAATTTAGAACTCAATAATATAAAGATATTTACTCCAAAACAGATAAAGTATTTTATATAATTAATAAACAATCTGAGTTAAAAGTCATAAATAATATAAAACAGCTATAATTAAATATATAAATAATTGTTATGTTATTCCAAGTTATTTAGAGCTATTAATCTGTAGGTAAAATAAAGTGAGATATTGTGCATTTTATTTTATCACTCATAATACTTAATAATTTAGATGATGAAAACAAAATATTTAAATACAAAAAAGAAATTACAATGTGATTAATGGATAAAATTAGTAAAGAGTCACATTACTTATTAGTATAAAAGCCAAATTAAATATAAATTCATCGATTTCATTCCTAAGACTTTATTGTAAACTAATAAAGCGTCGTGATATTAAAATAACTTTACAAAAATATTAAAGATAGAGAAAATAACCTTCTATTCGTTCACCAACAAATGAAAAACACGGAAAGTGAAAACAGATTTAGATTTAGTGTGGTGGGGGAAAATGTGAACGATTTTAGCCTGTTGAATTTCCAGTTATCCACCAAAATTAAGAATAAAAGAATTTCATATTACATTAGAGGATAAAGAAATAGAAAACTCGATAATAAGAAAAAGATTTAAGGGAAAATTAAGACATCTAAAAATACCGATAACATACCACGAATTTAGATTATACAAATCAATAACAAATATTTAGAGGCAATAGGACGAATTTATGGTACAATGAAAAAAATAAAAATGCAGAGGATAAAAGAGTAAAAAAAAAATGAGGAAAAATTCGAGCTTGAAGGATGGAATAGACTAATTAATAATAAGAAACACGTGTAGGGTTAAAAAAATAAAGAAAGGAGATAATATAGAATGAATTAGTTGATATGACAAATAAACGTAAGAAGAAAAGAATCACAAAATATCTTTACAAATTTAAAAAGTCTGAAATAACATCAGTACTTTATAGGAAGAGACATAGACGAGAACCCCTAAAGAAAAAAAAAAAAAATAAAAAAAAAAATCTGATCTTTTGGCGGGATATTTTAAGCAACGTCGGTAGGAAGGTAGCGAGGCAAAGCCAGATAAAAGTCGGGTTGATATTAAATTCGCCAAATACGACAGTAAAGAGGCAGTTGTTGCAAACTGGATTAAGGTCTTTTGCGTCTTGTAATAAACACGATGAAAACAATCCATGTGGCCAAGTCTTTTGTGTTTTGTTTTCCTTTTTTTTTACTGTAGCCATTGATGTGACTTTTGTTTAATTTTATTATTTATGTTATTTTAATATTTCTGATTATTATTGATGTTGTTACTATGAATTATTATTATTATTATTATTATTATTATTATTATTATTATTATTATTATTATTATTATTATTGTTGTTGTTGTTGCTGTTGTTGTTGTTGTTGTTGTTGTTGTTGTTGTTGTTGTTGTTGTTGTTGTTGTTGTTGTTGTTGTTGTTGTTGTTGTTGTTGTTGTTGTTGTTGTTGTTGTTGTTGTTGTTATATATTTTATTAGTATTATCATTACTCAAGATGACATAGTTTCGTTATTAGTATTAATATATGTTCATTATCCCTTTTATATGTTATGAACTAAGCTTTCATTATACATAGCATATTTCTGGGCGGTGTACTGTATGTTGATGTTATAATGTGTTGCTGTGTTTAAACAACTCAGGTGTATTAGAGGTTAATGTTAATTGGTTCATAACACTGACCATCAGCAGTAATGGGTGCTGGTTGCTGCCATAAGTACTGTTTGCTGATTAAATAATAAATTCTGATTCACTTATGGTGGATAATACTTTGGACCGTAATGATAAGATTAGGAGCGATATAGATTGATACTGCTGTTATTATCGTTATTATAGGTTATTATAGAGCGAAGAAATAAAAAACGAAATTATGATTAAATAACAGCATTACGCGTTATTGATTAAATATATTAAAGTACTGTTAAACTTGTGGCATACTGTTCTGAAGACAATATTAATAATAATAATAATAATAATAATAATAATGATAATAATAATAATAATAATAATGAAATTAAGACGAAATAATAATGCTTAGTATCAAGGTTATTATCGTTATTATAAGAAACAATCTAAAAGACTATATTGTAAAACAAAATATTAGTTACACCTAAAAAAAATTTAAACTGAAATTTACCAGAAGTTGAAAATTCCTAAATTTCTCGAATCGCTTAAAAACGTCATGGGTCGACAGATTGTGGACTAAAGCTTACAAATTCTTCCTTGTGGCTTAAGGGAACAATTCTCGGGGTGTCCGGAGCCATAAAACACGTGTGAGTTGTGAGCTGGGGCCACGACACCTTGCTAAGAGAGGCCTTGATGTGCTGTCCCGGCCCATTCTCCTGCAGATAGAAAAATCGCCACCAACACAATTCACTGCCAGTCGATGTATTGGAGGGCAAACTTTCACTTTTCACGGTGGGTGGTTGGCAGGCATGGGTAGGTGCCGTGTGAGAGAGTGTGTGTGTGGGTAGAGGGTGGTGGGTAGCTGTTGGGTGGATGGATAAGGAAAGTGGGTCATGGGTTAAAGGAGGAAGGAGTTGATGGTGGAAGGAGTTGATGGTGAGTGAGGTGAGGAAAGGTTGGGTGGAAGGGTGAGTAAGCTACTGTAAGTGGGGGAGGGAGAAGGGTGAGAGGGATGGATGGTGGGGGAAAGGAGGAGGATGGGTTTAAATGAGGAAGGAAGGGTGAAGAAAAGAGAGGGAGGGAGGGTGACAGGGAAGATGGAAGGGGAAAAAAGAGCGATGGAAGAGACAGCGTGGGTATGGGAGGAGAATATTGTGTATGGGGGAAGAGAAGGAGAGGGAAAGAAGAATTCGACAAGATGACTGGGGGAGAGTGGGTGGAAGTGGGAGAGGGAAGGTCAGAGGAATGGGGAGAGGTAGATGAAAGAATACAAGACGGACAGGGTTGAAATGGCGATGACAAAGTGAAAAAGAAGAAGGAAGGGAGGGAAAGAGAAAAGAGTAGAGGAATTTTATGGTAGAAATGGAGAAATAAGGGAAGATATGAAAGCGTAGAGACTTTTTAGTTGATGTAAGGGTGATTGAAAAGCAGAAAAATTAACTTAATATAATAATAATAATAATAATAATAATAATAATAATGATGATGATTTTTACAGGTATAGTATATATGAAATGACGAGAGGGCACAACTTTGAGTGATTTTTTGAAGTCAGATGTATTGTTATTTACTAATACTGTATTGGTTTATGTGTCTCTCCAGTAGTACACCTGAGGTTGGGTTTTGTAGTGGTAGGGATGCACCATGATAGATCAGAGTCCTTTTCACAATGGTAAGATGGTGCAGTGTGTGGGGGAAGAATTTGTGACTGTACTATTTGATCTTCATTTCGGCCACCTTGCAGTTTACGGGATAACTTTTCATAGCGTAAAAAATGTGTATGGAAGTATGAAGTATGTTTATATTTGTTTATATAGTTAAATAGTAAATAAGTTATCTGGTTAGTTATTTATTTGTCATGTTTATCTACATCACTACTTACATGCTAATCTAATTATACATATACCTACTTTTCTAGTTGTCTACATATACAACACATTACATCAACAACCTAACCTAACTTACCTTACAGTACTTACGTTAACCAGTTTCCATACTTAACTGATTAATTAATTTCCTATTTTTATGTTTACTTACTTATCTACAGTACATCCCTATTTGATTATTTAAATACTTCACTACTTACCTACTTTTCTCCTTACCAGGTCGACGCCACATATGAAAGTTCTTTATTTCCTGAATATTTTTCTCATTCATGTTGTTCACTTACCTAAAAAGAGAGAGAGAGAACAAATTTGGAATTAGTCCTGAGATTTTTTCTATCTTTCTTCATATTATCTTATATGTAAGCTACAGATAATGGACTACCCACTCAGTCATTGATCCAGGTTACTTAAGACGTGTGATAAACAAGTAGATAGGAGACATAATCTGATGTTTGTTATTTATTTGGTCTAATTCATTTTCTTTATAATGTTAGGTAGGGTTCAGTGCCTTTACCTGGGTGAGTCATGAGGTTGGGTTCAGTGCCTTTACCTGGGTGAGTCATGAGGTTGGGTTCAGTGCCTTTACCTGGGTGAGTCATGAGGCTAAACACACCTTCGTATTTTTTTCGTCATTTTATCCTCATCGTCTAGATATCTTACGACTACTAACAATGACATTCAGTACTATAAAAATTAATCTGTCTAGTTATCATGTGCGTTTTAGGGATTAACATTTAAGCCGTAGAGCTGAATAGATTCTTAAACAGGAGTAACTTGTTTTTTCCTGAACTCCATGAGAATTATTGCTTATTTGGTACAACTGACTCTTGGCCTATGCTAGTTAAATAAAACTGAACTGAATTTAGATTAGAGTTAAGTTCGGTCAGGTCAAGTTTTTTTTTGTGGGGTTAATGTTAAGGTAGTTTGATTAATACTGATGTGTGTAAAGTTTATATAATATTGATCTAGTCGAGACGATTATTTCTATATACTGATCCCTTAGACATATATTGTAATAGTTGTTATGTCACAAATATCTCCTACACGAAATAACAATCCTATTGGAGTAAATCATTGTCGACATAAAAAGAGGAACCCATTACCACACAAATATAACAACAACAACAACAACAACAATAACAGCAGTAATAATAACAACAACAACAACAATAACAACAGTAATAATAACAACATCAACAAAGGATTTAGTAATGTTTAAACTAATATTAAATTGATTTTATTGTATTTAAATGTCAGTAGAGGATTCAGTCCAGAGGTATATTACGTAATTGTTAATTCACACAAATGGTGCACGTAAGGCTGCATACACACACACATATACACTCGTACACACATATGAATGGCGCTCGTGTACACAGACATTGGCGCGCAAACACACACACACACACACACACACACACACACACAAGATAAAACACACCCTGAAATCCTTACCTACTCGGCGGTAGTTTGGCCGTGGGCGTTGTAATGGAAATCAAAATGATGAAAGAGTTGCAGCAAAGTAAATTTCAATGCAGAAATATTCGTGTTTTGGCTGGTGAGGTTGAAGCTCTCTCTCTACACCAGGGATTTTATGTGGGCAAAATGTTCGTGAGACAATACTTTGTGTTTAGATGTGTGTGTGTGTGTGTGTGTGTGTGTGTGTGTGTGTGTGTGTGTTTAGCTGTTGTTTTGTTTAGTTTTGTTTTAGATCTACCAAACAATCTGAATCGTATAATAAAGACGAGGCTCAAGGCAACAGGATGAAGCATGATGTAGTTACTAAATCAACTGTATTTAGGCAGCGCTTGGGACAGCATTTTGCCCATCATCAAAATTCTGCAAATTTCACGGATTATTAACGCGGCAATAACTTAGTATTCAACAAGCTACATTAACAGTGGAGTTTATGGTAAACGTTTCATACAGAGAAGATGATGATACTATATAACTCTTACTAAGGTGGTAATACAAATAAACTATAGTATTAGAGGGACCTAAGTTATACACAGGCTGGGAAGATACCTCAGTGGATATTCTGTTGCCTAAATCCTAGGAAGGTTTTGGTTGAGTACTCACAATACACGGCGATGACGAGATGCTTAAGACTGATAGTGCAAACAGTGTTGGTGTTTGTGCTTTATCTCTTATTGTCCTTTTCAAAAGTTTGTGTAAAATTAGATTACAAGAAATAGCGTATAAAACACTTAAGTGTATGAATCGTATATGAATAGTGTTTAAATTGCATATGTAGGGTGTCCCACAAAAATGTCTCTGCCTGCTTCCTGAGACACTGTGAGCTGGAGGGAGGGAGGCAGGGACATTTTTCTGGGATACACTGTATATCCTGTATGAATGTACCTGGATTGCTAATACATCAAGTATAAATCGTATATCATTCTAATATACTGTATACCCTATATGAATCTTGCGGTTATCGTCAAGAAAGGTGCCGAATGTTTCACTATATACATCAGGTACACACACTTGCAAAGAATAATAATGTTACAGTCTGGTAATGTTTACTCACGTAAATTTTGACTAAAAATAACTGTTACCAAACTCACTCAGAATATTAACAATGTATTACTGTGTTCTGAATTTAACTTGGATCTGTGGAGTCCTGTGTTTAAAAGAACTAAAGATTATAATAGCTCGTATTTTTCGCACATATACTCCACCACCTTGTACTACTCCACCTAAGGGTTGTTTCACCATCATTCAGCAGCTAGTGGGTTTGGTTATTCGTGCATCTTCGGACATAAGGATAGCATTTCGACCATTGTGATGCTTATTTCATTAGATCAGTCTCATAATCTTGATGACAAAGACACATGCACAAACCATCTGACCTCTGACTATCTGCGATTATTGTGGGAGTTTTAGGTAGGCAATGTCGTTTTACTCAATGGATTAAGTCATCGTCTCAAAGCGTTAAGTTTCATGCAAAATACAGAAAACGTAACAAATTTAAGCGGATGTGAGACAGAGACGAAAGTGAAGAGAATAAGTCTAAGAGACGCCAAGAGTTATATACATAACTGAAAAGAGAGATGTAGATAATTGAAGAGAATAGGAGACAGAGAGAGAGAGAGAGAGAGAGATAGAGATGTAGATAATTGAAGAGAATAGTAGACAGAGAGAGAGAGAGAGATAATTGAGGAGAGACAGAGAGACTTCAACCGAGGCGGTAACTTAAGCTGTTCAACTTGGGAGGGATTAAGAATAAATCGTATAGACTCATTAGTTTCGCTCTGTGGTTTGTGAGGCACGTACATGTGTGTGTGTGTGTGTGTGTGTGTGTGTGTGTGTGTGTGTGTGTGCGCGTGTGTGTGTGTGTGTGTGTGTGTGTGTGTGTGTGATTATAAGAGTCCTGTTACAGAAGAAACAAATCCCAACGAGACAGACAGACAGAAAATCATGGAAAGAATAACAGACAACAAACTCACCAAGCAAACGAGAGACAACCAAGAAAACTCAAGACAAAACACGCACACACACACACACACACACACACACACACACACACACACACACACGTTCTAGTCTGTTTGTGAATTATTTCCTCCGTTATTGATAAAAAGCAGAATATCGGGCCGGGTCCATCTGGGCTGTGGGAAACACCCCGCAGATATTGACCCGTGCCTTCGTAGATAACACAACTTTTTTTAATCTGGCTGGATGAAACATGACGACGTTTTGTGAATACACCGTGTGATATGTGAGATTTTTGGCAGTGTTTTACAGTGAAGGAATTCTTTTGTGTGTGTATGTGTGTGTGTGTGTGTGTGTAATAATTGGTTATCTGTATATTACCTGTTTAAAAATGTGTGTTTAAAAGAAACTCTGAAGCTGTATTTGTCCACAACTAAACTCTGTAACGCTTTACTTATCATGAAACTGTGTGACACTGCTCGCCGACATTCTCAATTTTTAATCTTTCTGTCCTGAAGGGTGAAAGCGATAAGGAATATGCAGTACAGAAAAACAAATCTGTTTTTGCTCTCATTGAATAGTAATCGATTTATTTAGTTTCTTTTGCTTTTATAATCTTATAGATATATTTTATTTTCATTTAGTTTTTAAATTACATAATACTTTTTTTTTATCTGTTTATACTCGGATGAAGAATTGGTGCAATGTTCTGCTTGAGTAATTTGCACTTTAGTTTCACACATAATTATGTTTATAATATAATGTGTTGTAATAGTAATAGCCATAGAAATAATAATAATATTACAAATATGTTGGAATATATTTTCATCACAATTATTTCAGCGTCTCCATAATAATATTACGTATATACACCATCAATAAGAAACACACGCACACACACACACACACACACACACACACACACACACACACACACACACACACACACACACACACACACACACACACACACGCGCGAGCGCGCAACCCTCCCTTGCCCAAATTCGCCTTCCTCGCTACCTGACTTCCGCCTACCTGTACCTGTTCAGACATAGGAAGCTGCATCTGGGAGAGTCAATGAAATTATATTAAGCCTGAGTATAACCGAGTGTAACCAAGTATAACCAAGATATAACCAAGATATAACCAAGATATAACCAAGATATAACCACCGTACTGGCCTTTTTATGTCTTCCCAGCGGCCAGGAATGTGACGGCCGGAGCAGCCATCTTCATATTTAACTCCGAGTTTCAGTGACCTACCAACATCTAGTGCCGTTCATTTAGGAGGGAAGGTGAGGGTGAAGGGAGGGATGGGGAGATGGGGGGAAGAAGATGGAGGGATGGGAAGCAGTAAGAGGGAGAAAGGGAACAAGAGCAGGAAGGGAAGATAACGAGAAACACGTGGAATGAATATGAGAGAGACTGGGAGAAGGAAAGGAGGTGAAGAAAGGAAGGAGGGAAGGAGGACAGATAATAGGAGGGAGGGATGGAGGAGAGGAATGTTACAAGGAATGAAGTTGAGAGAGGACGAAAGAAGAAGGGAAGAGGAAGTGAGGGAGGAGAGAAAAAGTGAAAGGTCAGAGAACAAAGGAGATGAGAGGAGGAGGAGAAGAAGTAAGAAAAGATGGGGAGATTTATTAATAGATGTGAGGGAGGAAGAGATTTAGAGGAGGGGCGGAAGGAGAAGACAAAATGAAGGAGATGGGAGAGAAGGAAGGAGAAGGGAGGGTGAAAAAGACGGAGATTTTGGTATGTGTGAGAAATAAATCTGAAAGAGACAGACAGACAGAGAGAACATTTACAAAATAGAAAGAGAGAATATTGTGGAAGAGAAAAAGAGAAGAAAGACAAAGATGTAAGTTTTAGAAAGTTAAAGGAAAGTTGAGAGACAAAAAAATAAACAGGTAAAAGTTAAAGAAAGTGTAGAGAATGGTGTATAAAGAGAGAGAGAGAGAGATATCAGCGATGAATTAGAAATCAGGAAACAATGTGAAAAGGAAGAGAAAAGGGAAGGATGTGTTAAAGTAAAGTGTAAAATTATATTTATATGAGGAAGGAGGAGAGAGAAAGGTTGAATAATTTAGGAAATAATAAGAGAGAGAGAAGGGGGATGACGAAAGAGAATTGGGGATTTAGAAAAAGCAACATATTAACAGAGAAATACGAGAAAGAGAAAACTCCTCCAATAAGCATTAAGAGAATAAAAGAAAGAAAAAGGAGGAAAAGATAAAAAACAATTGGATAAAAAAGCGAATGAAAGGCTGCACAAAATAAGGCTAAAGGGGGAGAGAAAAAAGGGCATTAAATAATATAAGAAAAAGAACTGGGAAGAAAAATAAAAGGGAAGAGAAAAGAAAAAATGAATAAACGAACAAGGGAACAGGAAAAACGTACACAAGAATAAAAGTAGAAAAAAAATAAAAGTACACAGAGAAACCAATAAAAAATGAAAAGAAAGAGAAGAAGAAAAAAATTCACTAGGGAAAGGAGTAACAAAAGAATAAAAAAAGGAACAAACACGAGAGAAAGAGAATACAGAATAATGTGTAGAGACATGAAAATATAATGAAATAGTAGCAGGAGTAAAAGACTTTCTTGAACGTCTCTGTGTGTGTGTGTGTTTACAATACTGGTGGGTAGTAGCACCACCTAGTCTTCTCTTGTCTTGCCAGTTTCCTTGATTGTGTAAGAGCCTTTGATGTTGGTTACTGTGTTTTCCAGTCTATTCTTCTTTGTGTTGTTTATTTTTCAGTCTTGTTTATTTTTTTTGTCCATTAGTGTAAGAAATGTAAGGTAGATTTTTTTTTTTTTTTTTTTTGTTTTTTTTTTTTTTTTTTTAGTAAATTTTTTTTTTAGCTTTTATTATTATTATCTGTTACTTAATATTCTATTCTTTCTTTTCTTTTATTCTTTATTCTTTCTTTTATGTTTTTTTGTTCTTTTTGTATAAAACATAAGATAATTTTCATTAATTTGTATTATTTGTATTTTCCTTGTATTTGGTACACACACACACACACACACACACACACACACACACACACACACACTCACACACACACACACACACATGTGAATATTCAAATGAAAAGTTGTGTCGTCATGGGTGATGTATAAACATTTACTCTTCCACCAAACACTGGAAAGAAATCCCAAATTACCTAATAAAGTTTATTTTACATTTAGAGTCTCTCACTTCCTCCCTCCTCCCTCCTCCTCCTCCTCCTCCCTCCATAACTCAACTCTTTCCTCACAGCTTCCTCTTTCCCCACCCCTTTCCCTTCCCCTTCCCTACCCTAACCCTTCCCTTCCCCAATTACCACCTGTTGAAAGTACTAGGGAAAAAAAATCAATATAATCAATCTTATATGATACAGGTAAACTTGTTCTTTATTAACTATAAACACAGTCACAGATAGTCTCCTCTTCCTCCTCCTAAACACTCACCTCCCACCTGTTGAATGACGTCATATAATGTTAATAATATCTTAAACGACTGGCCGATTTAGCATCCTCACCCGACATATTTCTTCTCTAAAAAAGAAGGAGAGAGTAAACAAAATGGTCTCGCCCTTTTAAAACTTAAACACACACTTAGTCATATTTTATCTCCCACCCCCACCAAAAATATCCACACACTTGTTTAGAAAAGTCACAATAAAGCCATCGTTTTTCTTACACTTTGTCATCCATTCATCTTTTTAAAGCGTTTCCTTCATATTCCCAATCGGGCCATAAAGAAACACTGAGCGTTACCAGAGTAATTTTATCATACCCTTACCTCCCTTCCTTCACCCGACTCGATCCATTCAAATAAAGAAAAGAGTTCATCCTTACCAAAACAAAACAAAGGACCAGTGAAGTTTTTCCCACGGTCTCTTCCTCCTCCTTCCTTCCCCCCCCTCCACCCCACCCCCACACACCTGTAGCACCTGGAATATTCCAGGAATTGGATCAGTCACAAGAATTCCCAAGACCAAGGACAAGAGACGTAATGTGGTGGTATGTGGGGCTAAGATGACCGTGTTCTGTTACTTTTATGTTAATCTTTCTTCTGTGTGTGTGTGTGTGTGTGTGTGTGTGTGTGTGTGTGTGTGTGTGTGTGTGTGTGCGTGTGTTTATCTGTATATGTTTTTTCCTTTTCTTGTCGTTTGTCGTTTTCTCTACATATTCTAAATAAACAAGGGATTATAAACGATTACAAGCTCCCATAAATTAACTGACCGGCCTGAAACTGCTTCCTTATGATCTTACCCATAAAGGAACACCATAAGTGATGAATTTATCTCATACATCAGCGGCCGGGTGAACCTTCTATTTATATACAAATAAACTTAACCGCGAGAGACTCGGTCTTTATGGCATTTGGGTTAATCCAGACAAAATATTTTTAAACATTGATTGTTTTATTAGGATATTTTATGCGTTCAGGTAACACAAAAAGGAAAGTCCCTTCAGATACGAACGTCTATCATGAACAACCACGAACGTCAATAATCTTAACCATGAAATAAATTTCAGAAGAATGTGTAGTGGATGTTGACTCCACAAATGGATATTAATGATATATTTTACCTCTGAGTTATTCTAAGGTTCATCGGCTTAAAAGCCCGACGCCTTTGAGGGGAGATTTATCTGACCCGTCCAGGATTAAAGATTTAATTTGTGATTGATGCTTTAAAGTTGCTTGAGGCATTTGGTCATAACTTTCTGTTCAAGACCGCTATGATCTGTAACTCTGTGGTGTATGATACGTACACCACTGCAGGCAGAATGCGGGCGAAACTTCGTCTGGCGAAGCTTTCATGAACTAATTACTGCAGTCATGGAGAACACCAGATGCTGTTGATTATCTGTTCTGGCGATGTTTTGAAGAACCGGGATTTTACATTTACTTATTTCAATATTATTATTATTATTATTATTATTATTATTATTATTATTACTGTTATTGTTATTATTATTATTATTACTATTATTAATGATGATGTTGTTATCCATAATTTGTAGTGAGCTGTTGTGTGTGTGTATGTCCTTCTGTAGTTAAAATGTTCAAACACGTTTACTAAATCAATCTTTTCCACCAGACAATAACTTTTGTATATTAAGAAAGATGACAGTTCTTCACTATACAGTAGTTAAGAATATACTGATAACTTTTAAAGGAGAGTCCGCCATTCCTCCCCCCCTTTAACTTGAAGACCAATGTACTCAAATACAGTGATAATCAGTTTATATTAGTTCTGTCCATAGAAGCTAATTTTCTCATAAGTTACCTAAGCTAACACAATTATGGCGAAATAAAAGTTCATTAATAATTTTGACTACGAGGCGAAAGTTTTAAGGGGAAAGACAGCCGGCGCGAACCTCAGGACCATTGTACCCAGACGCTGTAATGAATCCCAATTAGACTTGGTCGTTGTGACTAATTCTTTTCATCATTCTCTTCCATTTAAGACTTAGGTATATAAAGTGAGGCTGGTGGGAGTCCTTGCTCACTTAAGGATTCAAGCACATCCTCTAGGAATCCTACACGGGTCTCTGTTTACCCAAACTCGACACTAAAACGAAAACAATTCCCTGGAAATCTGCCGGAGTCAACATCTTTTCAAGGAAAATTCGCTTTTACATCTAAGCCAATATATGTCACGTATCTCTCAGACAAGACGAGGATTTGCTCTCTCTCTCTCTCTCTCTCTCTCTCTCTCTCTCTCTCTCTCTCTCTACTTATTTTTTTTCTAAATAAGAATTACGAAACGGTTTTTATCTAAATGAGTTACTACAGTATATTAATTCGCAACTAGGATTTATTGATGAATAATTTTTTGTTATCTAATGGAGAGTTATTCTATGGAGGGGCTTTTACCTAATACGAGTTATGGTGCAGTTATTTTAGTTTATATACGAATTATTGTGCTGAGTTTTTTCAACATAGGATTTTTCGTGCTGAGGTTTTTTACTTAATTATTATCATAATTATAATTATCATCATATACTGCTTAGTAAAAAGAAAAATAGTGTGTGTGTGGGTGGAGGGGGGGGGTGTTAATAATGATTTTACTTGCACTTTATTATTATTATTATTATTATTATTATTATTATTATTATTATTATTATTATTATTATTATTATTATTATTATTATTATTATTATTATTATTATTATTAGTAGTAGTAGTAGTAGTAGTAGTAGTAGTAGTAGTAGTAGTGGTAGTAATAGTAGTAGTAATAACAACATTAGTAGCAGTAGTAATAGTACTAGTAGAACTAGCAGCAGCATTAGCAATACTTGTGAGCTGTTTCTCGAGGCTACACACAGGGGGAACGAGAACGACAAGAACGGGACGTGTGGATAGAGAATTCAGTACGTGGATCAAGGCAGCTTCACTCCTCTGGTGGGATGGGACCAAGTGCAAGATGCTTCTATGCAAGACTGGCCGAGGTGATCAGAACAAAAGCAGCAACCCAGAAGCCACGTTGCAGCCTGGCTGAGATGTCGACTGTCCTTCTCTCTGCTTATCTGCATAGATGTTGACTATGAGGCAACAGTCAGTGAATGCCACATAGATCTGCTGCTTATCTAACTCAGCTAGGGTAGCTACTTTTGCAACTATGGTTATAGGCGAAGACGGAGGCCATAAAAAAGTAGTAGTAGTAGTAGTAGCAGTAGCAGTAAAAAGTAGTAGTAAAGGTGGTGGTACTGCGTCTATATATTCACAATGGCAGTGTTCATATTTAATACTAACCATAATATTAAGTACTTAATGACCTTAAAAATAGGACCCAATGTGTGGAATAAATTACGCATACAATTAAAATGAATATTTCCGTACCGGGATTAATCAACTCTGAAATTAATTTATTCATGACAAAACAGACCGAATTTATGATAATAAAAAGCCATTAACTCATGAAATCTTACAGCTTTTTATGAATACTTTAAAAACTTCCTGTAAACTTATTTTTATTCAGTACAACAATAATAATAATATAATAATAATAATAATAATAATAATAATAATAATAATAATAATAATAATAATTTCATTATTACTAATAGGTAACAATAATTGCATATTATTATTATTATTATTATTATTATTATTATTATTATTATTATTATTATTATTATTATTATTATATTGTTGTTGTTGTTATTTTTTGTTTTTTTGGCTCTTTAATACACCTAAACAAACTGAATTATGTTTCAGTGATGCAGAAAAAGGTAATCTCTTGCAGGTTACACAGAACCTAACTGAACCTCTCAGCCTCTAGGTAAACTTTCCTTGACTATTCAGAATTTAACTTAACCCGTTCCTGAATTTTAAGAGTCTAACTTATCCAATATTCCTCACCTGTGCTATATTATCACACACACTCACCTGTTAACACAAATTATATAGCGAATTTGTGAGGTTTGGGTATAAGAATTTATTGTTAATTGATGTTCATGATACTTTTGTGGAATGTGTTTTAAGGTCGAGTTGAAATTGAATCAAAATCCATCCAGAATCTCGTCTCAAATACACGAGCAAAATCCAAAATCATCAACAAAAATCACCCAAATTCGTTATCTAGAGCTTTTGTTAGTCTCAGGAATTATCTGTATTGTGTCTGAAATAGGGTTTTTTGAGGGGGAGGGGGAGATACGTGATTGAGGCTCATGGTAATACTGTGTTAATAGTAATCTCATCTGCCCGAGTCAATATTCACTACAACGCAGCTGATCTGAAGGGCCTGACGCATTTACTTCTTGTTATATATTAAGCGTTACTGTTTGTGGTAATATATTCTTGTCTATTATGTTATTTATGTCGTATTAGTTATTGTTATATAGTGCAAGTGTTGTGTATAATTTGATATTAATTTTTCCGATGACAGAGGAGCTTCATGGTTCGTGTTTCAGTTTACAAAAGCTTTAACCTAACCTAACCTGATGCCTCTCTATTGACCAGTACTGCCAGGAAACTATTAATATCAATTCGAAGTTTACCAATACGGTTGAGGATAATATTAATATTGTTATGGATATATTATTTATATAGCTAAGAAAATCATAAATTCTAATAATGAAAAAATATTAAGGCTGTTTTATTAATAAGTGTGATGATTTAATGGATGATGAGCTTTATTAAGGATTACAACTTGAGGCAATAAGGCTTGCATGGGGTCTAGAGTATAATAATAATGAATTAACCAGAAGCCCTCGTGGATAAGCTGCCTCTCTTATTAAATAAAGCTCCCCACAAGGACCACCTGCCAGTCTCGCTATATGAAAATTTACCACAATATTTCGGTTCTATTTTGTTTCATGTAGTTAATTTGACTTATTTGTTCATGGTATCGTGTTGACCTTGTCGTGAGTGTATCGTTTGTAACATATGAGTGTGTAGTTCACGTTTCAATACGGCACTTGGAATATTTCACCATTTGGTCAATATTTTATATAATATATTCAGCAAAAAATAAAAACATATTGTGTATAGTTTTCACCATATAGTTAAGTATACTGCTCGTGCATTTTCTATTTCTCGTGTACAAGTTATACTATATTTCGTATTTTTTTTGTCTATGGTGTATATTTTAATTTCGTTCATGTTTATTGCAACATAATGCTGTAGCGTTAGAACAGTCTCCTCGTACTTTTATTATTTTAATTTCCTGAGACTTCATTCCTGTGTTACGTATTGCCTTCATCACCTTGGTCCGGTGTTGAGCAATATACCTGCAACATGTAATCGTATTTACTTTATAATTGCTTGTATATATTGACACCTTGTATTATATCATCAAATTCCCTTCACTTACCTGAGCTTGTCTTGAGTGATATGTTTACAACTTATATTTGGATTTTTCCCGCCGTTTTCAACTTGTTTTACGCGGATATCTTCTAGCAAATAATATGTTTTGTCTAACCGTAAACTTTATCTTGAGTAAATTTCTTGGAACATTGAACCAACGTTTCGTTTCTTGGTAACCACTCAAGTATGTCATAACTTACAGATGCAACATTTAAGCATATTACCTCCTCTTGTGTACATGCCTGAGCACCGTCTAGCGTATTTTGCATGTCGACAACTCACCCGTCTTCACCACTAGTACGAGCCCTCTCACCATCTTAAGTTGGGAATATTACCACCACTTTGATGATCATATTCCGACCCACAGTGTCCACCATTTATGACTATTTAATAAAACTTTCTATTCCTTTGCTATATTTTGGTATATAATTCAAGTATTTAAAATATTATATAACCGGTATCTCTTTATTTAGGTCGTGACGAATAGTTCATGACGTTTATAAATATTTGATATAGCCTTTGTTTCTTGAGTGTAAATTAATGCATATTTCATATTATTTTTTTAATTTTTGGTCATACCTTTTTTTCAAATAGCTTACAGGGTATCAGAGTGAGAGAGAGAGAGAGAGAGAGAGAGAGAGAGAGAGATCAAATGATGCATTGTGAGATAAGTAGATTCATAGTTGAGGGAGGTGAATATTAATAGATAGATAGATAGATAGATAGATAGATAGACAGATAGATAAATAGATAGATAGATAGATAGATAGATATAATGACCTGTTTTTTCCCATCTCTTCCCTCTTAATAAAGATTTCTCGATCTCGTTTATGCAGATGCAAATTCTTCAGCAAAAATTACACGGAAGTTTCCCCCCTCTGCATAAAATAGTCTCCAAGTTACACTACACAAAAAACACACATTTGGCCAACTTTCCCTCCGATATCTTATGTTTTATCACGTCATCATCATTTACCTCCAATACAACGCTTATGCAAATCAATCCCTCAACGACCTGGCCAGTGTTATCAATGTATCCCCAACACTACCCACAAAACACTCATTTTTGGTTTGTTTTATAGCAGCTGCCCAGAACCTAACCAAACCTAACCTAACCTAACCTAACCTAACCTTTCATGATCTGTCTTAACCTCTTGAAGCCTAATCTAACCTAATCTAACTAATCTTAATCTAACTTGCTTTTTAACCTTACCCACACTAGCAAAATTTCACCTAACAAAATCTAAGTTAACCTAATCTAACCTAATAAGATCTAACCAAACTTAAAGTACCCTTACTTCAATTAACTTAACTGAACTTAGTCAAAACTCAACCAAACCACTACTAACACTGGCGTAACCAAAATTTGTATTAGGTTAGGTTAGGTTAGGTTAGGTTGCTTTAAGTCAGATTAGGGGTAGGATAGGTTTATTTTAGATTGGTTTCGTTAGGTTAAGTCTAAATTAGGTTAGGCTAGTGTAAGTTAGGTAAATTTGTGTTAGTTTGAGTTCGTTTAAGTTTGGTTAAATCAGGTTAGGCTAGTAAAAGTTAGGTTAGTATTACTTAGTTTGTGGGTAAATCAGGTTAGTTTAAGGTAGTTTGAGTTTGGTCAGTTTAGGTTTGGTTAGGTTAGGTTAGGTTAGGTTAGGTTAGGTTAGGTTAGGTTAAGTTAAGTTAGTAGAGTCTTGGCTGTCTCGTATCATCAGAAAAATTATAATACATTTCGTGATGGTGTTCGTGTTGATTCTTTAACATTAACCACCCCCCCCCCACCACACACACACACACACACACACACACACACCTGATACACAGTTTATGCAAATCAACTCCCTGACGACTCACCTCCACGTTCTTAAAGGTCCGTACGTTAATGTTTTTCCCTCCTTAAATTGATGATCCCAAAACACATCTAACTAGATTTCAGTTAAGCTACGCCTCAACGGTGGCGGCCAAAATGACATCGAAACAGCACTAGGACTCTACCTTCACTAGTCGCCGTCTCTTAAACCCGGATTATGGGGGAAAAATATATTGTACGGATCCTTATGAATTTAAATCATATGTAGTGAATCATACATCTGGTAGCCAAGCTTCAGTGCCCCTCAGAATGGATACGAAATTGCACTAAGATTTTTCCGTGATAAATTACAGTAGGTTAGGTTAGGTTAGGTTAGGTTAGGTTAGGTTAGGTTCTCTTTATAATATTTTAGTTTGGAGAGAAAAAATTTATTATTCTTATGACTCCTGACGATTCTATGTTCTGGGGTGGATGAATTGTGCGTCCGACAGCAAGACATCAATATGGTAATTGCCTCAATGATCGTACCTTCCCTGGACCAGTCTTGAAAAATATGATCTCTAGCTCCCAATCGACGTTGAGTTATGCCTCGGTCCACAAGTCTAAGGTAGATCGATGAGGTTGTGATGGAGACGTTGGATTTACCTGCCTCGCTACCCACCACAGACGCACTTATGGACAGCTGAATAAATAAGAGCCTCCTTTTGTCCTCTTGATAGAAAATGGAAGGAGGGACATTGATCTGTGAAGTGATGAATTATTACTTAACCAGATCTACAAGTCTTTCGTTTAGGTCTTATAGGTAGTTAATTTTATAGTTAAGGGGATATAGGTTATCTCCCTCTGAAGCATCATCTTTGGTCACAAAAGGTCCTCTTGTTGAAGGGAAATGGGTCAAAGATGCATTAATCTATGATCCATTCATTTCTGTATAACAAATTCTACAAGTTATTCATTCATGTCTTTAATGTATTCATGGATAACACAGAACTTGGGGGGAGGGCTAAGAACATTTATAACCTGGTCATAGAACTGTCAAATCTGGAAGGTTTTCACCCGTGATAGATTATAGAAAGATGCTCCTAACCTAACCTAACCTAACCAGGTGTATAAGGTAGTCATTCATACCACAGAAAATGGAATGATGGATATCACATAATTTGAAAGTTTTTATATCTCTGGATTAACGATTTAATGTAGATGACAGGATGATAACTTCAACTTTCGTCGTCTTTATAGGAGTTTTATATAGTTTTTGGTCGTGTCAAAGTCTTTATTGGGTTAGGTAGATATAGTTTACTTATGTCGTGTAGGTTAGTAGTGGCTGTGTGTGTGTGTGTGTGTGTGTGTGTGTGTGTGTGTGTGTGTGTGTGTGTGTGTGTGTGTGTGTGTGTGTGTGTGTGTGTGTGTGTGTGTGTGTGGATCCTCCAGATCCTCACTCGTGCTATGTGCACTAGTGAGAGGTACTCGTCAAGGTACGTACATTCATTACACACACACACACACACACACACACACACACACACACACACACACACACACACACACACTCACACACACACACACAGGCACTACTAACCTACACACACACCGGTTGTGGTGAGCCAGACAGCGGCCAGGCGGACTATGGACAGCAGCTGCGTGGTGAATAAACGTTTGTGGTAATTTATTTAAATGTGGGTTTTGGGTGAGAGCGGGCGCAGTGTTCCGCAGATACGTCAAGATTTATCTAATGCCGCCCAGATTATGGACCTCCCTCACTGAAATGCAAATGAATTGTTAAGTTATATATTTTTTACACTGATGGTAAACCTTCCCTAGTGATGAATGGTGTTGTGTGGCGTTGTAAATTATTTTTCATGGCAATTGTGATTATTTTAATGAGATTTATGTATAAAGTTTTTTTTTTCTTACGATATATATATATATTTATTTTTATTTTTATAAAATGATATTGTTCTTTTTTTCGTGGTTATAATCCGCCAGAGATGAACGGTGTTATGTGGCGTTGTAAATTCTTTTGTTGGATCATTATGGGAATTGTCATTATTTTACCGAGAATTTTGCATAAAGATGGAATTTTCTTATTTTATCTTTCTTAATTACATTTGGTTTATTTTTTAGTTCCTGGTCATAAGTTGCCAGAGGTAAAGGGTGTTGTGTGGTGCTATATATATATATATATATATATATATATATATATATATATATATATATATATATATATATATATATATATATATATATATATATATATAGTTTGATTTTTTAGTATGTGTGTATGTGTTGATCTTTTTTTTACGGTAAAAATAAAAAATGAAAATAAAGGTGGTGTGTGGCTTTTAAAATTCCTTTAGGGTAACACAGTAGTTGTTATTCTATCACGGATTTAATTTTTTTTATAAAGTTTGGATTTAGAAAAGTTAGTTTATTTTATTGGTCTTTCTTATCCAACAGTAGTGTTAAAACCTAGTGAAATTTCGTTTCTTTTTTGTATGTACACCTTTCTTATTTTTATGTATGTATATGTGTGTGTGTGTGTGTGTGTGTGTGTGTGTGTGTGTGTGTGTGTATGTGTGTGTGTGTGTGTTAGGTCTTGGAGGAATAAATGGTGATTTTCTCTTATATAATGTCAATTGAAGCTTCACGATAATTGTCATCATTTAACCTGAACTTAATGTAATGACAGACATTTACGGATCATATCATTTTTATTTAACTTTATCATATATTTTACCGTGGTATCAACTGGTCACATATAGATGGTGTTGTTTGATAAGTGAAATGTATCTGGGAATTTATGGTAATTATTACTATTATTCCAACAGAGATATGATATATAAATAGGAATTGGTAAATATTATTTCTGTTATTTACGTATTTATTATTATCGAGAATCTATTTATATAATTGGTTATAAAGTTATTGTTAAGTCCTCCATTGTAAATTAATATTGTTCAGCCGGATATTAGGTAAATATGTTATTGTTTGTAATTTATGTAGATGTTTTTCCAATGATCTGAAAACTACAGTTTCTACAAAACTTTTATAAATTAGTTGTTAGATTTTTTTTTTAAGTGCAATGTAATTCTTGTTTTATGTGCTTGAAATTATATGTAACAAGCGAACAGTCTAACTTTCTCTAGTCGATCCGCACCTCCCTACCAAATTTCAGCTTTCTATCTTAGAAAATTTGGCCCAACACGCTGATGTGAGAGAGAGAGAGAGAGAGTATCGATATAAAAATGCTTCTCTCTCTCTCTCTCTCTCTCTCTCTGGTGGATACTGCATTAATGCCATTACCATAATGAGACAAGAACCACGATAAATGTAATATGACGTATTTTTCCTTAATCCGGATAAATTACAAACTGAGCCAGCGTGTCTTAACGCCTTTATCATTTTATCTATATTTGTTCTTTTCTTTTTCAGTCATAGTTATCATCTTTATTATTTCTCATTCCCTTTCCTTGTGTAGTTTTTCTTCTTAAATGATGTACGTGAAGCTTGGTCTCATAGGCCTGCCGATTCGTTACGGGCCGAATATGAAGCTTCGGTTGATAAAGAAGCAATATGGTCGAGACTATACTTGACCTCCTTCATTCCCCCAACAGTAAAATTATGCTCACATTCTCACGCGGGTTTACTGGAGATGCCTCAGGCGCATATAAGTGACCTTAATAACATATGTATAAAATGTAAAATGTAATTACTTACATATGAATCGGAAATGAGCAAAAAAAATAATAATTCGCCAATGTTTAAATAATATACTGTGAACCATATTCAGAAGACTGACTGATAGGAGGAGTAAAGACTATATGTAGATAAAAGAGCAGGAAATTGTGTACTTAACCCTGAAATTGAACCTTATGTGCTGGCGTCTTAGTTACTTGAATCATAAAACATTTCACCAGGGTGTATGACGTGAGTCGTTTGGGACTTTCTTTCCTTATAGTCAACCATATTTTGTATTTTTGTTCTTATTTGTGTGATGAATGTTTTGTGTTACGTGGGTTATGGTTAAGGAGACTTATTGTTGTGATGTTAAGATAATGTAAGTGAGTTGGTTAGTAATAGTAATGATGATATTGATGAAAATGATAGTGAAGGTAAATGATTGCTGTAGTAATGATAATGGGAATAGTCTTAATAATAATATTGATGGGGATACTGTAAATAATGGTAATACTACTACTACCACTACTACTACTACTACTAATAATAATGATAATAATAATAATAATAATAATAATAAGAAGAAGTATTTGTTTTTATATATCTCTAAGCGTGAATAATAACCCTTTAGATCAACAATATTTTATCACTGCCTGATCATCATCTATTAATAAACTGATTGCTCAAGTAATGATCATTCGGGAATCCCTCTGTGACGAGGTAACTACGGAGGGTCATTAACGCTGAATCAACAAGTACGACCGCAGGCTAATTAAGCGAGCCTCAGCCAACCTTTGTGGGGTTAATGAGGTGGGAGGTGGAGCTTACCTTCCTTCCTCCTTCCCTCTACTGCATTGGGGCTACCACCTACCAATAGATCCCACACACACACACACACACACACCAGGATATCATGTTCCGGGTTTATTTATCACTGAGAATATTCGATATATTATTAGAACAATATTAATGGTATTTGACTTATTTTCGTGTTTATTTCTTATTGGTGATGTATAATACAGTATCGTTGATAATATTAATTTATTTTCATTAAAGGTTATTTGTTATTGACAGGATATGAGCGTAATACTGATAGCATGTAATAGATTTTCACCAATGATGATAACATTTAATTGTATATTAGAATGACCTTAATAATGTTTTAATGTGTTTTAATCTACGTTTGGAAATTGTTCTCAGAGTATCAGAGTAACATTATTATTATTGATAGATTATGGTAACATTGCTGCTATTAAGAGATTATGGTAACATTACTAAGAGATAACTAGATTTAATATTATTATGATAGTTGGTTCCTTATGAATTACTGTATGGATATACCAATATATTCAACATATTTTATTAATGTACGGTATATTATACCATACTTCTGCTTATATTTACAAGTCATGGTAGCTAAATACTATGTGCGACTTCCGTAGAGTTCCACGACCTAGCTTGGAATTATCACCATTACTGTCCTTGCTAACCTAAACTAATCTAACTTAACGCTAACACTAACACAAACCTAACCTAACATAATCTAACTTAACGCTAACCTTACCTAACCTAACCTAACCTAACTTGACGCTAACACTAACCTAACCTAACCTACTCTAACTTAACGCTAACATTAACCTAACCTAACCTACTCTAACTTGACGCTAACACTAACCTAACCTATCCTGGCTGTGTTTTGGTCCTATACATCCAGAGTTTTTAGTATTTTTATCGTATTTGATCATTAAATACGTGAGAATTGATATGACAGCGATAAATTATTTAATGCCTGATTTTTTATTTTTTTAGTAATAGAGGCAAAGGGTGTGTGTGTGTGTGTGTGTGTGTGTGTGTGTGTGTGTGTGTGTGTATGTATGGTGTGTGTGTGTGTGTGTGTGTGTGTGTGTGTGTGTGTGTATGGTGTGTGTGTGTGTGTGTGTGTGTGTGTGTGTGTGTGTGTGTGTGTGTGTGTGTGTGTGTGTGTGTGTGTGTGTGTGTGTGTGTGTATGGTGTGTGTGTGTGTGTGTGTGTGTGTGTGTGTGTGTGTGTGTGTGTGTGTGTGTGTGTGTGTTTCCGTAGATCTAGATAACTATTACTTGTTAACTGAGCTAACTTAATCTATCCTCAAGTAAGACAAGTAAATTAAGTTAACACATAAAGATTATTTCCTGGTGTAACTTTACCATAACAAAACCTGAATATAATCGTGTGTTCAGTGAAAAGCTTTGGTTCTGTTTTTGTTATAATTTTTGTGAACATTTTGAAGAATTTGACAAGTTGTAAATAGTAACTTTTGTGTATATTTCTTCCAACAGGTTTGTAAACACTACACGTCTTTTGTCTCCTAGTTAAGCCAGCTTCCTGTAAGTACCACAACTACCTGTATTATTGCTGGTCCCGGATGATGATGAGTTCGTGCGTTAAATTACCCAAACTAAATATCTAAAAGCACATTTAACTCCTTTATTTAACTTGTGTCACAAAGATGGATTCTCATAAGTTTGCTTTTTAAATATTCTTCCAAAGTCGGATATTTGAAGATCCATCCAGCCATCAAGATGTTTCCAAAATTACACTGAGACTTTTCCCTTTGTAAATATGTTGTCTTTACTCCACTGGGTAATAATTAATGCACATCTCTGAGCCTTTAGTGTAACTGTTCTTATTTTTATTATTATGTCGAGCGTATAACTTTTAAACTGTTGTTGTAATGGAAGACAACAACACGGGTGGTCATTATCCGTAGACTTACCGAGTAGTCAAGTAATGAACCCTGAATGTGCAATAGGAATAAGCGTCGGAGGATAGAATGACTTTAAGGTGTGTGTGTGTGTGTGTGTGTGTGGTCATTCTTCCCCTCATTAAAGTGTCATGTCTTGCGTCTTGGGGCATATTTAATGGTCTAGTAAGCGACAAAAATAATGTATAAATCACAATAGAAATACCGTGTTGACACCTGTTGTTCCTGTAGGGATACTGTGGGTTCTTGTGATGCAAATTGTAAACAAACAAATAAACTCTCACACCTTATAATACACTACTGCGTGTTAGCTTACATACATAAATAAAACTCCCAATGTTTTAAATATTCAAAACAGTTTTTAGTTAAAGCTCCGGTTGGTTTTCTTACCACAAATATCACAAAAAAGTGGTGTGAAATTTGTAGACATGGGGGTGAGGGCGTGAGATGAGGTTTATATGCGTGACTGTTAGGTAGGTTAGGTTAGGTTAGGTTAGGTTAGGTTAGGTTAGGTTAGGTTGGGTTGGGTTAGGTTAGGTTGACGAGTCTGTGTTTGGTGTAGTGGGCAGGGAATTTAGCTGCTCCAATTCTTTTTACTCGTTTATTAAAGCACAAGGGGATGAGATTCCTTGAGACATATTGAACTTGGTGCAGCGTAAAATGATCCTTTGTCTCTACACCTGGTTTACTTTTGTCTTATAAGAACTAGAAGTAATAATATCTTAGTCTGCCAGCCAGTCAGTCGGTCAGTCAGTCAATCAATCAATCATTCAGTCAATCCTTCAGTCAGTTTACCATTGAGCCAGTCAATAAATCATTTAGTCACACACACACACACACACACACACACACACACACACACACACACACACACACACACACACACCTCAAATACCCCCTACAAACATCCCAAGCATAAACAAAAGTCAGCACTCACATACAAACACCTCCCAAACAACCCCGACAAACACCTCTCAGTACAACCAACGGAGCCAAACACTCGCCGTGGCTCACTCTCCTTTTGTTTACCTCTTCACCCAAGACAACGCTGAATAATGGACGACACGTAATGAGGTGCGGCAGAATTTTGATAGAGACATTTACAAGCTCGACCCGGGGACAACTGTGTACCGCACCGGATATTAAACATGCATGTAGAGTCCCGTGACGTGTGTGTGTGTGTGTGTGTGTGTGGGAGGCAGGAAGGAAGGGAGGGAAGTAGTGACGAGGAGAGGGAAGGAAAAAGAGAGAAAAAGTTGTGGGTTGAAAGTGAGAAAGATATAAAATAAAATAAGAAAAGAAAAAATACGGAACGAAGGGTGACAGCATGAGAGGAAAAGAAAGGAGAAAGAAATAGAAAAAGAATGAAAGTTAAAAAGAATATGGTATAGTTGAGAATGGAAGAAGGAAATTCAGAAGGGTGACAAGGAAAAAATGTAAAGAAAGAGTGAAAGCGACGAGGAAAAGTAAGAAAGTAAAATCATGTGAGAAAATGGGAAAAGGAAAGTAAGGGTATAAGTAAGATAGGTGAGAGAGAGACTGCACGTGTCCACTATGTAATATCCAAAGTGTCAACTCATAGCTATTCTCCTACACCACTTTTAAGTTCGCTTACTTCTCCTCAAAATTCAAGTAAGGAAGATTACACGTCTCCCCGTTCCTCCCCGTTCCTTCCCGTCCCCTTAGTTGCTGTTCTCCTCCAAACCGCCAGGCAGTGTGACCTTATTACTTTTTGTTCCTCAAGTCTTCTAACAACTTAATTCAACTCCTGTGAAAGTAGAGATTTTAGGATTTTCTGGGGACTCGATGCAACTTTTGATTTGGAGGTGTTTTTATCTCTCTCATTCTCCTGCTTTTCATTCCTCACTCTCCTTTCCATTTTCATCTTTACCATTTGTTCTCCTTATTTGTAGAGATAGATATTCATCGGTGATTTGAACTTGTGACCTTTGAATCGCCAGCTAATTACGACAACCGCTACACCATCGTACTCCCAGTAATGTTTTGTATAATTCTCAGGACACTTGCTCGTCTGCTTCCCTTCTAACCAACACTGTGTAAGTTACGTCAGACAAAGACTCTCTTATCTCTCATACACATCACCCTGATTCAATTTGGGAGCAACACCAGCAGTAATGAAAGGAATAATTGCTCAATCACCAGTTAATCTTACACTGAGGGAAGTTACACCAAAGGGGGCTGGTCATATGTTCCTTGATACGGAGGAATAAATCACACTTGTCTCCCTCACTATTAAGCTTGTCAACATTATGCATACTCACGGGTCAGCTAGTGTGTGTGTGTGTGTGTGTGTTTGTTTTTTTTTTTTGTTTGTAACCCTGTTTTGTCTTATTGCCTTTATGTTTGGGTATTTGTCTGTGTGTTTGTCCGTCCGTCTGGATATCTGGATTTCTAATTATTTGTGTATATTTTTTTTCAATTGTCTTTTTTTCTGTATTTCCATTTGTGTATCTCTCTCTCTCTCTCTCTCTCTCTCTCTCTCTCTCTCTCTCTCTCTCTCTCTCTCTCTCTCTCTCTCTCTCTCTCTCTTTCTCTCTTTCTTACAAGGAAAGACAAGATGTATAACACTAATTGCTGATTCTTTATAAATGTTGATCAATTAATCCGGGAGTTCGTATTTTTCATTCAAGAAATGCTTAATTATTGTTGCTATCGAGGAAGATGTGGAGAGAGAGAGAGAGAGAGAGAGAGATAGAGTAAAAAAAGGTGTCTGAGAGAGAGAGAGAAGCAGGAAGAGTGAGAGCGAGAGAGAGAAGCATCAAGAGGGAATGAGAGAAATACAGAGAGAATAATTACATTATATTATTAAATCACACGCACTGTTAGTATTTACATAAGAAGAAATTGAATAGATTATATACAATTACTTAACGCTAATATTGATTTGAATTTACGTCACGACACATGAGGTGAAACAGAAGTTCGCTTATTTACATACCAAAAAATAACATTAAACAACAGAATCCTTAAAAGACTAGTTAGAAAAGTTAACTTGATACCATAAAAATTTAAAATTTTTAGTTCTGAAAAAATTATAAATAAGAAATAAATATTTTTCAACTGTAAAAAAAAAAAAAACCGGATTTACAATTCACAGAACATGAAAAAAAAATATTAAAAGAAGTTAAAGAAAAGATATTTAATACATCAATTGCATAAATCAGGTACGCAAAAAAAATAGAAAAACAATGACTCATCGAAAATAAGAACAAATCTCTATAATCATCACGAAAAAGAAAAAAAAATAGTAAAATAAATAAAAATCAAATGAATTATTAAGGAAAAAAAATAGTGTAGCGGAAGACCTGAGAGAGAGATATAAACAAAGGTATCGTTCAAGTCTGTAATTAGGTCCAATTTGTCCTGTGTTGATCAAGGCAAAAGACTCCGTTTACCTTGAGTTATAAGCGCCGTCAAAGGCATCTACCAATCACATCAGCGGTACAGTAAACAACTTACCTCTGCTGGCCAATTGGAATGCAGATAAGAAATTATGTAGACGTGTCCGGTGAAGCAAGACAACAAAGCTTGAGGAATAAGTTGAATGAATAATTAAGTTTAACTAACTGTGTGTGTGTGTGTGTGTGTGTGTGTGTGTGTGTGTGTGTCTTCCAAATCACTACAAAACGTAATATTCTAACACATATTACAGTTAAACTTGCTACAAAACTTAAGACAAACCACAATGAGAGTAAAAATTAATCGTTTTTCTTTTTACACATAAGACGCCAGAATGAATTAGTACACCCCCAAAAGATAACTTGAATAACTCGATAAAGAAAACGGAACGTGAGATTATTCACTTAAATAAACTCCTCCTAGACTATCCACTTAAGATATTCCACTTAAGGTAATTCAATAAAGTTAGGTTAATACGCAATTCCCAAATAACTTTTCGGGGAAGCTTGGGTTAAGGTTTGATAGCTGGAATTTATTGATGACAGAGGTACGTAATGGAAAAAGTTTTAATTAATTTGTTTATCTTCCTTTGTGTCTTTACTGTTTCAATTATTGTATTTTCTTCTTATTCTTTACTCCGTGTCTTAGTCTCCTTTACCATGTGTGTCAAGGTTTAAATCTAAGACCATAATGTATATATATAATATCTCATAATATATTGCTTTTAGGGTCACAAAGACACGGCCTAAAAAAAACATTAATAATTACTCGTCCTCTTAATCTTGTCATTTAGAAGTAAAAAAGGTCAAATATGGACAATTACATTTTATCTAATCCCTAATTAATCTTTCTAAAGGTCAAAGATTAATTGAAAAAAAACCAGTTCTTTTACTTTGTTATTTAAGTATATTTTTTCTGTTAACCTAATTATTCTTTATTCTTTATTTTACTATGAATCAAAAGTTAAAAACGAAAGGGTAAAATATCCTTGAAAGTTACATCCTTGTCTGATTCTGTAGAGGTCAGAGGTCAGATCCCAGAGGTTGAATTCCCTTACTGTCCTCCTCCAATTCGCCTTCTAGTCACTCTCCATGGAGGTCAAAGGTCAGATCTGAAGCTGGGTTATTGTCTTGGTAATCGCTGGCTGTATGGACAAAGCTTGTGAGGGTCATGGAAGATTAAATACCGAGGTGATTTGCCTAGAAGGTCACCAGTTCAGTCCACGTTCTGTGTGTGTGTGTGTGTGTGTGTGTGTGTGTGTGTGTGTGTGTGTGTGTGTGTGTGTGTGTGTGTTGTAATCCTTGTGCGTCTTGCTTCTCTATGTCTACCTCTTTGTTTATTAATAAATCTACATATTTATCTTTCTGTTTATTTAGGTAACTAGCGTACTGTATCTCTGTCTCTTTATTTACGTACCTGTCTCCTTGTATCTGTCTCTCTCTCTTTATCCGTGTGCCTATCTGTCTAATCATCTACATACGAGTATATGTAATTTTTTGTCTTTCTATTCACTATATCTCCATATCCTTATAGATAGATAGACAGACAGACAGACAGACAGACAGACAGACAGACAGTTAGATAGATAGATAGATAGATAGATGGCCAGTAATGGGGCTTGAACTCTCTACCCACCAAGCAGAAAAAAAAATTGAAGTTTCATGTTCGTGGTTGCAGATTTTCCCATGATTTTTATTTATTTTTTTTCTTCTATGTAATCCCCCAAAAACTGTGCAGTAGGCGGTGGTGGCGAGGCTCTTCCCCTATCAACTTCTGACTAAGGTGGGGTTTTTTTATTACCTTTACCTGGGAAGAATTAATTCATGTGGAGGTCCATCATATACACACTATGTTCAACTGGTTCCTTTGGGCTGTACAGATAGAGAAAGGAATTGAGGCTGACTGACTAACAAACAGAAAGAATCAAGAGAGAGAATTAGAGATAAGAGACACGCTAAAACAGAGAGACAGAGAGTGATATGAACCGGATTTAAAGTAAAGTTTGAATATATTTCAGGGTCATGCCGCACCACCACCCTGGGTAAAATATCAACGATACATAATTCAATGGTCGACGCATCCCCCCCCCCTCCCTCCCCATCACAACAGAATACCAGAGCTCTCGTTCGCCGTTGAATTATGCGCTAGCCATCTGCCCGTGAGCTGTGCATCCATATTCGGCCATCAGTTAGCCATGCATCATCCAATAGCCATCAATTAGAAATGTATGCATCCACCATCAACCACACACCAACCTGTGAACTATGCATTAGTAAAATCATAAATAAATCAGTCATTCGTCATCCATACATCAGCCACCAGTCATCCATCCATACATCAAGCACCAGTCATCCATACATTAGCCTCCAGTCATACATACTTCAGCCACCAATCATCCACCAGTCATCCATAATTCAGCCACCAGTCATCCATACATCATCCACTAGTCATTCATACATCATCCACTAGTCATCCATACATCATCCACCAGTCATCCATACATCATCCACCAGTCATCCATACACCATCCACCTTACCACGTCTCACAACCAGTCACAATGACGAATGATCCAAGGCTCAAGCAGGTCGAGATACCTATATGCAGGGGCTCGGTCTTATCTCCCTGGCAGAGTGAAGCGCCCAGCCCCATGATGTGATTGCATCGCGTGTCATTACAAGACTGAACGAGGAAATCATCTGGTTGCTTACGTCGGCACTGTTCAACTTGCAGACCCAGCAATATTATTTAATTACTCATCAACTGCAGTTTATATTTTCCCATGACATATGCAACATCTGTCTCAGGAGTTGATAGGGTATTAAAAATCACTTCTGGGTTATAGTTGTATTGTAGATCAATTTATGCAACACTCCATCCGTTAATTGCAATTTGTGTATTAAATCGCATTGGTAACATCGAAGATACAATTGGAATGCTAATTGAAATCGCTTGTTAGATTTAGATTATATACAAACCATGACAACATTGAAACTAAGGAGGCACTAATCTAATTAATCATCTATCCGCTGCATTTAAATATTATGATTATCAGTGCAATATTACAGCCACAATGTCAACAGGATGTAAGCCATTTATCGTTTACAGATTAATTACTACCGTTCAACATATAAATTAATAGCAATGTAATTTAGCATCGAATCGCAGTATGGACTTGATTGACTAGAGAGGACGCAGGCCATAGTTGTCTCCTTTAGTATTATGATCATTTTTATCAAGAGTGTTAACAATAGAATAAATGAGAGAGAGTGAGAGAACAGGTGAGAGAAAGAGGAAGAAAAGGTCGTGGGAAAACATATCAATATTAGTCAGTCTTTGTGTGTATGTACGTCTCCTCGTTTGTGAGAGAGAGAGAGAGAGAGAGAGAGAGAGAGAAAATGAAAAACGACAAACGAAAATATTTGTTGAGTGAGTGAGGAGGGGAGAGGCAGTAGTCGTGTTGGATCACTTCCGAGTGAGGACCCACACTATATCCTTCATCAAAAGAATGCCGTTATTAATTGCGTCTCAGGTGAACGACTCCACGTCTGTGTGTGTGTGAAGGTACAGGATAAACATTTACCTCACCTGGGCCTTCCTCTGGGTAATTGTGTGTGTGTGTCGGGCTGTTGGAGAGGAGAGGAGGGGGAGGCAGAGGGTGAGAGAGGAGAGAAGGGGAGGAAGAGATAGGAGGGAAAGTGAGGGGGGGGGAGAGGGATAGAGTGAGGTGCTTATTCCTTAATGTTAGTCTGCCTGTAGTTATAATATCCTAGGATGAGTTGGCGGGACATTACGGACACGAGCGGCGTCCTGATTTGTGTTTGGTGACGGCTCCTAAACCTGGGATGGATTTTCCTGATATCTGGTAGAATTTTAATTAATTCAGTAGTAGGTATGATCCCATTATTATTACCAGGAAGTCGAGGATGCTAGGGACGTAAGGTGTGTGTGTGTGTGTGGAAGGGGCACTGGTGTAACATTTGCTTGTAGAATCTGATTGTGAGAGTTAAGAGCTGCACGGGAGAGAGGAGGGGATATTTTTACTAACATAACTACCGCGCGAAGAGATAAAAAAAGGTATTGTTGTCAGGTGTGTTCACTATACCGTCCTATTTCCATAAGGTAATTACAGTTGATGGTTAATATTTTGAACTCATGGAGATCATTAGAAAAAAATACTTCATGGCAGAGAGTTTCATCTATGGCCGTTCATGACACTTATTCACATGTGCATATAAGATCATCCCTTTAGTGAACTTTTTTAAGGCAAACGTGAAATATACACCAAGGACCAAAGACTCAGTAGTTTATAAAATGTTCCCAACTTTTTTTTAAAGGCTGGACTATCAAGCATCCCTAGGTCCTGATTGGTCGTTGTCCTGTAGAGTTGTGTAAGTGGAAAATAATTATGAAAGAGGATTGAGGTTCTGGGGATGTGATGATGTTGAACTATCGGGTGAAATGAGAGAACACACACACACACACACACACACACACACACACACACACACACACACACACACAATACACACATACACGCACCAGCAGCCACATGGAAGAAAACAAGAGTCGTTCTGTCGTAACAGTTGAAGCCACACCGCCCCCCCCCCTTCAGGTTGTTGCCAAGGTATATATGCATCTCATTACTGGTGCGACCCAGCCAGGTAAACCTTCTCTATCACATCACCTGTGCTTCACTTACCTCCCTCACCTGCACCCGACTAATGACTGGGGGAATGGTTGAACAGGTTCACGTGTGTAGGAGTGGGTGAACAGGTACAGGTGTGTGAGAGTGGGTGAACAGGTACAGGTGTGTGAGAGTGGGTGAACAGGTACAGGTGTGTGAGAGTGGGTGAAAAGGTACAGGTGTGTGAGAGTGGGTGAACAGGTGCAGGTGTGTGAGAGTGGGTGAACAGGTACAGGTGTGGAGGTGGGTGAACAGGTACAGGTGTGGGGAGTAGGTGAACAGGTACAGGTGTGTGAGGTGGGTGAACAGGTACAGGTGTGTGTGAGAGTGGGTGAACAGGTACAGGTGTGTGAGAGTGGGTGAAAAGGTACAGGTGTGGGAGGTGGGTGAAAGGTACAGGTGTGTGAGAGGGAGGAGGGGTAAAGAGGAGAGTAGGTAGGATAGGAAGGGAAAATGGAGAGAGTGAGAAGAAAGAGAGAAAGGAGGAGTAAAGTTAAGAAATATTGGGATAGAAAAGAGAAAGAGAGTGACAGAAGAATGTGTGTGTGTGTGTGTGTGTGTGTGTGTGTGTGTTTGTGTGTGTGTGAAAGAGAAACGAAGATCGGGAATGGAAGAGATTGAAAGAGAAAGAAATAATTAGTAGGTGAGAAAGAAAGTAAAAAAAATCAATAAGAAAGAAAGAAAAAAAAGATTGGGAGACAGACAGACAGACAGACAGACAGACAGACAAACAGACAGACAGACAGACAGACAAAACCCCCCACACCCCATTATATAACTCTTAATCAAACAACTTAAACTGTCGACACTGATGAGTGAATCACTTACACCACTGACTGACTGGCTAATCCGCTGTATAATCAGTAAACTCACCTGATTAGCTAATCTTCTGCCCCACCTGTCCAATTACCTGGGCTGCGATGTTAAGTGGTCAGACAAGTGTGTAATATCTGTAGTAATATTTTATCCCAGAATATCGCGGATAATTTTAATAATATTATTCAGTTTTATCCGTTTGTTATTACCGGATATTTATATTATTATTTGTTTACTTTTGTTAATTTTGTTGCTCTTTTATTAATTATATCCGGTCGTATCCTAGTGGTACTATGTGTTGACCGTCCGCTGGTGTCGCTTATTTTTTATTCTTTTACTATTATTATTATTACATTATTATTATTATTATTATTATTATTATTATTATTATTATTGTTGTTGTTGTTGTTGTTGTTGTTGTTGTTGTCAATATTATTATTATTGTTATTATTATTATTATTATTATTATTATTATTATTATTATTATTATTATTATTATTATTATTATTATTTACCAATATAAGTCAGTAATAGTAACAAGAGTATAGCAAGTAATTCATTAATAATTTCGCTTATTTTGAATTACCATGCGTGAAAATTATGTTAATAGCTCGACATATTAATTACTTTTTAGGTTGTTAATACTAGTTAAGAAGAAAATGTTATAATTTAATCTCCGTTTTATAAGTTGGATAAAACTGGATATAGGAATGAGTTTAACTAATTATTCACTTTAGAAATGTGTTTAAGTTGCGCGTTTATTCCAGAAGTAAAAATAAGGTTTATATTACCTCGTCGTTCGTCATATTATTTAGGATTTCCTTTACGAATTTTTAAAGAAGCAAAAGATGAATAAATTTAGCAAATAGTCCATAAAATTCGCCTGGATGACCATTACCAAAGAGAGAGAATGAAATTGGGTAATGTTGATCAGCCATTCACAAACCCTTAAAGGAAGGAATTCGACGACAATTGGCCAACTGGGACCCGGGTAAGGAGAGCTGAATGGTAAATAAGCGGTGATAGATGAGAGGAGGGCAAGAGGGTGGTAGGGCAAGAGGGCAGAAGAGGTGGAAATTAGGAAATATAAATTTAGAAAGGAGAGTAATAAAAATTTAGATGGGAAGGTAGGGTGTGTGTGTGTGTGTGTGTGTGTGTGTGTGTGTGTGTGTGTGTGTGTGTGTGTGTGTGTGTGTGTGTGTGTGTGTGTGCATTTGAAATTTAGAAAGAGGAAATCAATAACACTACAGACAGGAGACATTTGGGTAATATAATAAATTCCTATATACGTATAAAAAGGGCGAGGCAAGATCATAAAGAGGACAATGTAGAGTAAAGTAGGAGGGCAATAGAGATTTAAGGGGGCATTATAATTTCAGGAAGGAGGGCAATAGAGATTTAAGGGGGCATTATAATTTCAGGAAGGAGGGCAATAGAGATTTAAGAAGGGCAATGGAGTTTTAAGGAAGAAGGACAAAAAAGAAGATAATAGTAGCTTTTAGGAGGGCAATAGTGATTTAGAAATAAGGGCAATATAGATTTAGGAAAAGGGGCTGTTATTAATATTGAACGCATTTGGCATTAGATATATGAACACAATGCCCAACGAAAATTCGACTAAGAAGCCAGAATGGCAATGGAACATAAGACTGGAGGCAACATCAAGGGCAAGGGAATATCAACAGGAAGGCAAATGGGTGGCTCAGGTGTGAGGTGGATGGCCGTCCAACTCATTACTACTGCCGCTCACCGCCCATCAACAGGTAAACGCCCCCCTTACTACCTGAGTGAGCGCCGAATTATTATTTTTTCGTATAAATTTCCCCCGCCTCGGTATAAATGTATATATACTTAGACATGTTGCCATTGCTGATATAAGCCATGGGATGGTATATTCAGCCATCATATTTAGTCATATTTTTAGGTAATAGACATATACGTACATTTTGCTTTTGTTTTATTTCCTATATAAAGTGTATATAATCGTAGACATGCAGTTACAGTATTACTTTATTGAGGTAAGCATATTCATTTTATACACGAATATATTAAGACATCTCAAGAATGTTTTTATATATATATATTCACCTTAGTTTAAATGTATACCAACCAGACATTGTAAAATAAGCCATAACAGAGAGAGAGAGAGAGAGAGAGAGAACACACACACACACACACACACACACACACACACACAAAACAATGTGTGCATTAGTCCAAAGTTGATTTAATTTACTCCAGTCAATGTCTTAAACTGACCATCCGAAAATGATAAGAATATGCTCCTTGGTCTTGTATATAATAACTATATGTGTTTATAAAGTTTTTGAGCTGATAATGAGAAGTAACTATATAGATAAGGCATTATTATCTCGTCTTATAGAAGCCCTTGGAGATGATTATAACAAGTGGAGGATCAATGAATTTATTTATTTTTTTTGTATTTTGTTTTTATTTTCACTTTTCTCTCTAGTGTTTCATCTGTTTTGTATTTCTTAATATTTCTTTCTCTCTCTTGTCTTTTATTTTTGGTTTTCTTTCTTGTCTTCTGTCTATTTTTTCATTTTTCTCGTTTTTCTTTCGTCTTTCACTATTTTTTTTCTCTTCTCTTTCTTTTTTCACTATTTTTTTTTTATGATTTTCCTGTCTAATATTTTGGTATTATTCTCTCATCTTTTTCCTTCATTATCTTTTTGTTAATTATTTTATTTGTGTCTATATTATCCCTTCTTTCTTGTTTCATTCTTCTGTTCTCTGTTATTTTCCTTTATTGTCATTTCATTTATTATTTTTTCCTTTGTCCCATTCCTCTCTTCTTATTATTTTTTCTATATCCATTTACATTCAATTTATTCTATCTTTCCTGTTTTTCTCATGTTTTATCTATCTATTCATTCATTCTTTATTGAGTTTCTTTCACTATCCAGTCTTATTTAAGTTCTTTCATTAATTTCTTTCATTTATATCTTTTTCAGGTTTCAGTTCCCTCCACCCCTTAGCTCTCCTCTTCTCCCATTAGCTCCCCCTTCCCCCTTAGCCCCACCCCACCCTAAGTTTCCCCTTCCGCCCTTGGCCCCCCTTCCCCTTAACCCCTTCCCCACCCCTTAGCTTCACGCCAGACAGGTGAGGCTTCTATTATCATCAACAATCCGATTTTTACCTCTCCGATTTTTTGTACATGTTTTCTTCTTCCGATTTATTTTATCTTTGCCTGTCTTTCGTATCGGATTTATTCTCTCTCTCTCTCTCTCTCTCTCTCTCTCTCTCTCTCTCGCGCGCCCATCTGTCTCCCTTCCTGTCAATCTCACTTTACCTGCCAACTTCTTTTTTCAGTTTCCTTCTATCTGTCTCCATTTCTTTCTCTATTTATTTCATTTTCTCTGTGACTCATTTTTCTGTGTTTTATTTTGTATTGACTTTTATCTCATATTTACTACTTCTTCTTCTTCTTCTTCCCTCAACTAATCTCTTATTTTTCCTCACGTTTAATTTATTATTCCGTAAATTTTCCTCGATTATTGATTATTTTTCGCTTTTTTCGTTTATTCTGAAAAGATAGATAGATAGATGGATAGATGGATAGATAGATAGATAGATAGATAGATAGATAGATAGATAGATATAGGAATGGTGTTGACTTTTTTAATTTAAGTGAAAATTTTTGCCACTTTTTTCATAATATTTCGTACAATTTTCTCAACTTTTGTGTCTTATCCTCGTGTGTATTTCCCAGGATTTCTGATTTCTTATATATTTTCTCTTAAAGCTTTCCATTTTTAAGCCATTAAGACTACAAGCTTCGGCGATTTATTTTTACTAAAGATTTCGTGAGGTTTATGGTTTGAGTGTGTGTGTGTGTGTGTGTGTGTGTGTGTGTGTGTGTGTGTGTGTGTGTGTGTGTGTGTGTGTGTGTGTGTGTGTGTGTGTGTGTGTGTGTGTGTGTGTGTGTGTGTGTGTGTCCATATTGTTTATCAGTGGAGTCTATCGCGTCTAGAATTACCAAAAAGAAAATAAATAAAAGTTGAGAAAATTATTAATAGCACAGCGGACAGGTTGACATCTAGCGCTCGGTAAATTTCTAGTTGAGTTAGGTCAGAGGTCAGGGTCAACGTAGGTCACAAAAGGTCGAGTTTTTTTTATGACCTTTATTTCTTGCTTTTAACATGATGATAAGTTGTTTGTCTGTCTGTCTGTCTGTTTATTGACTTATGGTGTTCCGGATTTTCTTTTTATTATTGATCGGATTATTCCACAGGTAAAAAATCAAGGTGTCACTGTTTCACTTATGTTTCAATTGTTATTCTTTTATATTATTTGTGTTTCATTTTTCTTGCTGTTTTTTTTTCAATTTTTTTATTCATCATTATGTTTTTTTTTATGTTTTCTTACTCTTGTTTTATTCGTGTTTCATTTTTATTTTCTTATGTTTCACTAGTTTGTTTCTTATTATCTCTCTCTCTCTCTCTCTCCACCTGGCCGTAGTATTAAAAGAGATAGGCACCATCCCTGTCATCTGCCTAAGTAACACATCCAACTTAATTACAAATTGTTCATAGTTAATCAAGCGTCCAAGGCCCTGGAGTTACTGATCCGTTGCCATCTGGAGCTACGACCTCTTGCCTGTGTCGTGCTCCTCAAGGACGACGACAGCTTAGACGGGAGGAAGTCGTGCTTGAACTCAGGAAATTATGCTTCTTTGTAAATGACGAGTTATTGCTGCACAGGTGTGATCACATGGTCGTGTGGGTGTTGAAGACTCTGGGATTTTATAGTCATTGGAAGAAGGATTTATTCATGTATTTATTTTTTGCGCGTCTCTACTAATTGGTTGATTCGTTAACTAACTAAGTGACTGAGAGATATTTTTTACTCCATATCGTCTCGCCAAGTTAGCGTAAACACTCGTCACTTAGTATATGGAATTCTTAGTTACTCGTTTCATCATTACTCGAGACATAATGAAGGATTAATCCCCCCGGAAGAAATTAATAAGAAACTCTTAATATTTTGTGAATCACTTCCCTTAGAGACGACCCTCCTAACCTAACCTAACCTGCGCTTAAAAGTGTCAATTAGATGCATTATCATATTTCCAATAAGAGAAGACCATTATTATACGAGTCTTTTGAGGATCCTGCTTTATGTCGTAGCTGTACTGAGTCAAATGCGTTCTCGTATATCCAGTTGGAGAAAGTAATCATCGTAAGAACCTTTAGGAATAAGTCTTTATGTCTTATCGTTCTTACATTCTTCATTAAGTAAGAAAATTTAACATACAAACCTTTTATAGACTACTTTTGTGAGGTAATTTAAGTAAGTAGCGTTCTCATATATAATTTTGATTGGTTAATGTTGTGTTGTGCCCTGAGTCAGCTAAACCCGTTGGCACAGCCCCAGTCACGGAAACCAATTAAGATAACAACTTTTGGATGGATTCTCAAACATCAGTGCATTAATTTTTTCTTTGCGCAACTTGGGATTTTGTGAATGTATTTTACAGCATGAAAATGACAGCCGTAAGAGCGTCGAAAAAAAGACAGTTCTCTCGTTCTCTCGTTCTCTGTTCTTTCGTTCTCCCGTTCTCTTGTTATCTCGTTTTCCATTCTCTCGTTCTCTGTTCTCTCGTTCTCTCATTCTCCCGTCCTCTCGTTCTCCTGTTCTCTCATTCTCAAGCTCTCCCTGTCTCCCGTTCTCTCATTCTCCCGTTCATTTGAATCACCAGGACGATACCATTCCTATTCCTCAACATTAAACACTTAGTTGGGTGAAATTTAACAAATTAACCCTTGAGAGTGGCGCTGGGGTCGAGGGTCTTTGTGTTGGTCAGGAGGTTGGTAGTTTGACTTGTGGCCTGGATCGAAAGTCAAAGTTCAAAACCGCTCAACTTTGTCGTCCATTCCGGCCAGAGACTTTATGTGTTTCCCTCCCTCGTTTACAAACCACCGCAAGTTCCGCTCAAGACCCGGTCACTTATTTACTCGTTTTAAAGGTTTAAGTTTTTTTTATTATTATTTGTGTTTTTTTTGTATATATCCAATTATTATTCATTTCATCTTTGTGTTATTTACTTATTTTACAGATGTTTTGTTGTTAATGTGTATATGTATTTTTTATTTTTAGATGTGGTAATTATTGTTAAGAATATAGTTTTTATTATTAGTATTAGTAGTAGTAGTAGTAGTTGCAGTAGTAAATTTCTCCTTTTTTAGAGGTTTACAATTTACATAATACTATAGATACGAGACGAAAATGGGTAAACAATTCATGGTAATTGTCAGGAAAAAAATGAAATAGTGTGAACAGAACACCGCTCTTATTGTGATGTGTAGTTAACATGTTAAATGTGTAACTGACTTCCAAAATACCTTACTTACCAGTCATATGCCTCGTTCGTTATGGCCAAGTGATTTACATTAGCGAAGGGCGAGAGAGAGAAGGAGCGAGAACGAGAGGGGGAGAAGGATGACGAGGAGAGAGTGAAAGAGCAGAAGAAAGTGAGAAGGAGAAAGAAAGATACAGTAAGAAAAAGAGAGAAAAACAAAGAAAGAGAGGAGAAAGATAGAGAAAGAGAAAGAAAGGGAAAGAGAGAGAGGATGAAGGAAATAGAGCGAAAGAAAAAGAGAATAGAGAAAGAGAAATAGAGAGAGCAGGAGGACGAATTAGAAGTAAGAAAGGAAACAGAAGGCGAAAGAGGGAAAGAGAAGGATAAAGTGAGAGAGAAAGCGAGAGAGAGAAGGATAAAGAGAGAGAGAGAAGAAAACTGCATGCTGGTAAACTTTAAAGGCGGTGTGATTGACGGCAGCATCCTCTCCTTCTATCAACAATTTCTTCCCATTCATCAATCACTTTTTGAATAGAGTTGGAGAGGAGAGGGAGATGAATTTTTAATGTAACAGGAGTTGGAAGCTGCGTCAGGCATTAACTGTTAAGATCAGATAGTATAGATATAACGTATGAGAGAAATGTGTCTTAAAAAGGAAGGGAAATTTATATCTATACATTATTTATATATTTAAGTGAACGACCATAGAACAAGAAGTGGTTAAAATCACCGCCATATTGGGAAAGATATAATACTTTTCATTACTAAATAAC